>NC_046975.1:19276022-19461022 GCF_009769545.1 Cyclopterus lumpus
AAAAAGGGAGAACTTGCAGAAGAGAAAGGCAGGAAAGAAGTGACAGAACCGACAGGAAGGGAGGAAGGAAGGCGTGATGGGGGATACTATTTGAGAAAGGAAGCTGAGAAAACGCAGATAAGAAAAAGAGAACAACCGACACAGAGGAAGTGTTGGAGGAAGAGAGGAAGGAAACGGGGGGAAGGAGTGACAGAAGGAAAGCACAGGAGAGACACAAAAATGTGAAAGAGTGATAAAGAGATGTGATTAAAGGGGAGGAGAAAGAGGAGAGAATTTTATCTTGGTGAGAGAGTCCCTAAATCCTCCTGCTGACTGACATTTCCTCTTCCTTTAAATACCTCCATCTGAATTGCTTTTGTCTGCCTCTGCCTGCGCGTGCATGTGTGTGTGTGTGTGTGTGTTTCAGTAATCTAAGGGGGCTTTGTGCTGCCATAGCTAGGTTAAGTCTTTCAGACCTGTATTTAATCCACTTGTTGAACACAATGAAGTTACAAGTGGCTCTTTTGAATACAATGGCCACGGCTCTCTCTAAAATAGTGGGAAAGGAAGTGCTGAAATTGTTCATCATTCATTTTTGAATCACTGCTCTTTCCTTCCTTCCAGCCTTGATGCTACTGTTTTTTTTTCTCAATTTTTCACTTTTTCCTTCCTTCCACACGCTCCTGTACATGTTTCTTTAGGCTGACAGGGCATGGAGCAGCGTGTTAAAATGAAAAATACAAAACCTCTCATGTCTTAGAGCAACAGAGCAACTGCCAAAACAAGAAACGGCCTAAATCGTATGTGACTTGACAATTGTTAGATTGCTGGTTCGTTGCTGTATCTCAATGTAGTTCAACTGGAAATTGCAGGTTTTCACAGCAGCAGGCAGCGTATAACCTGACAGGAGATTTCCCACGCCGTCACGAGGATCGAGGAAGCAGAACGGAAAAACATTCTTTTTACGTTTCTGGCCCAACACACTGCTCAAGGACTACTTCCACCCAGAAAGACAAATACCTGCCCACCTGTAGGTCCCTTTCCACCTTTTTAAACCCTTTATTGACAAATACAATGACACATCTAAGGAGTACACCAGAGATAAAGGGTGTCTGCACTATAAATACTATTAATAACACATTTTGAGAGAGCAAAATAAAATAAATGACTTGTCAAATTACTGAAAGACACATGCGAAGACACTGGTGAAGGTTGTTCAGCTCGCAAACTGCTGATTTGAAAACGTTTCTGGCAACAGTTCCTCTAGAGACAAGAGAGACCTCCTGTCCTTCCTGGAGGTGGAACTGACTAAACGTGTCCTCCAGGAAGAGATAAAAGCAGTTTAAAAAGACAGATGGCTCTGTTGACCCGAGGTTGGTGATCCAATGGCCCTATCTACCAATCACAGATTAGTTGGGGCAGGCTGCTATTGAAGGGTTCAAACATCCGCCCGGCAACGGAATCTCACTCTGAGGCGAGTTTTGTGGGACCGCCAGGGGCGCCGCGGTAACGACGGGTCATCGGAGTGACACGGAGCTATGCTGGTGTCGACATCGGCTCAGTTGAAAGGTCAGCGCTTAGGGAGAGGCGACCCCAACTGCACAGTGTGTGTGTGTGTGTGTGTGTGTGTGTCAACTGTCACATGCAGCCATGCTCTTTAAGATGATTTATTATTGGTTTAATTACAGAGCTCAGGATGCCAATCAATTGTGACTTTAACCTGCAAACTCCAACAGCAGCCTTCCACAGATTAAGGTGTGTGTGTGTGTGTGTGTGTGTGTGTGTGTGTGTGTGTGTGTGTGTGCGTGTGTTCTGGAATCAGGAAGTGCAGTAGACTAAAGCTGACCCGGCTTCCAAAAAGGGAACTCTTTAAGGAGCATTACGAGATGCAGATGGTAGTGACCCAGACAAACCAGTGCATCCACTGGGATCACAGTAATCTGATTACTGTTTGTCGAATTTGGAAGGCAACTCTATTGATAACTGGCATCATGAAATGGACAAACAGCGAGCAGGAAAATAACAAAAGTGAGAACACAGCTTTCCTTCACACAGTAAAACTGACTAAATGCACGTTAACTACCTACATATGTTGTTATTTTGATTACAAGGAAATATATGAAGCTTCTGTTTTGTATTAAATTACATTTCCCACCCTAATCTCAAACAGTGGCTATTCAATTGTGCTTCACTCAACAGAAGGCATAGGCTGAATTATGGGGTGATGGGATCCCAGTATTCTCACGAAAAGACAATAAAAAGGAATTATCTCAGGTTATCGCCTTTATGAATAGGCTTTCTTCCCAAACTACATTCACCAATGCTGCTCGACTAACCTGCGGCACTCTATGTTCGCTGTGTCTTTCTCAGAGTTCACGGTTGTAAGAAACACCGTCTATTATGGTGTTGTTTGCTAAATGTTGAAGAAACACAAAATATTCTCCATTTCTTGGAAATTCATTTGGGAATCTACCATGAACTCCATTCCAGAGGATTTTCTCCTCAATGAAAATATTTCTTTTGCAACTTGCACCGCAGCCTCCGCTTCCCTCTGAGTCACGTTCGTCTCATCCTCTTTCAAGCGGGTTCCCTCAGCAACAGTTCAGCTGAAATGCTGTTTCCCTTGATGTGAAACCCCGCCCACTTTGACAGGCCCGGATCGGAGAGCAACCAATCATTACTGGGGACGGGGCTGTCGAGCGTGTGTGTGTGTGTGTGTGTGTGTGTGTGTGTGTGTGTGTGTGTGTGTGTGTGTGTGTGTGTGTGTGTGTGTGTGAGAGAGAGAGAGAGAGAGAGAGAGAGAGAGAGTAGCGTAGCAGGAAAGGGAGGCCAGGTGAGAGAAATTGACACCCATTACTGCTGACCTCGTGCGAGTGGTCGGCATTTGAGAGTTGTAGTGCGTCTGCCAGTTTCATCACCTTTATCTCTGAGTACATAACATAATGGAATGCATACCATAATGCCCCTTCTGGAGCTCAATACTTATTTCCATTGCTGTCAAACCAGTTGGACGTAGAGCCTTTTATTAGTTTGAAGGAATGTAGCTGCACGACCGGAAGGTCACCGGTTCGGATCCCTCAACTGGCTTGGTTTCCTTCCATTCCCCTGACTGTGAACAAGCCCATCTTGAAGACATATAAACCCCCCCAAACTCATCCCAAAACCAACTAACGGATGCAAATCTGCAAGGCAATCCAAGGTAAATTAACTCCCGGCGCTACTGATTTAGTAATGCACTTATCGGATTCCTATGCATCACCTCTGTGTGCGGACTGCTAGTGTACAGATAATGAGCTATCTATATGCACACCGTGTTTTATATCGCCGGCACCTCAGTTAAACTACATGAGGACAAATATGGTGAGGAACTGAGATAAGGGTTGAGAAAATGGAATGAGTGTGAAAATGAAGGGGGTCAGGGGGGGAGAAGAAAAGAAGGGGGAAAGGAAAGAAAACGTCTAATGGAAAAAATGTGAGATGTGTTAGAAACAAATGAATGAATTATGGGTAAGAGCAGCACAGAAAGATGGGGAAATAACTCAACTTCTGACATTAATATGGTCCAGGGTAATCACTGGAATGGATAAAGGACACGACTGCTAGTGAGAAACTGTCCAATAAAGGCATGCTCTCCAATATTATGAATATTTTCAGTTTGAATGCATTTAGACTGTGAATTAGCCATGATTAAATTATTTAAATTAACCCGAGGCAGTTATTTGTGGTTTTAACGCTTGCATGTTGATAAAATCACAAATGAAACACAGGTTGTTGTTGTTGTTTTTTCTCCTGCTGCCGTATAATAACCAAGGCACACAACATGAAGTATCACACTATTTATATTCCCTCTTTCCACAAGGAAACGCGAACCGCAGTTCCTGTCAAAAACAAGTGTAGTTTTCGAGTGAATTTATTAGTCTCATAAGGAGATTTGCAAACATTGCAGGCTGAATTTAAATCCACCAGCATGGGCCTTTAACCTCGACCAACACGACTCACTGAAACCCAGCAGTGACTCACGGACTCATGCAGAGACAGAGATTGGCTGACCTCTGCTATGCACACGCGCACACACACACACATGATTTAATTTTCTCAAAACACACCTCACCTCTCTCTTGTTGTGGATAAGACGAGAGCCGATCAGCTTTCAGAAATCCTGTGTGTACATTAAACTTACACACACACACACTGTGTCTATAGTGTATGTAAACTAATTCACAGCTTCCCACAACCTCAAGTATCCTCTGGCCGGTTTTTCTCCGACAGATTTATATCAAAGTGCCTTCTGGTGTCACGAAGTACTGGAAAGTTAAACATACAAGCACGCACACAATCACACACACACACACACACGCACGCACACACACACACACACATGCTGACACAAACCATAGAAGGAGAAAGCAAATACAACTCTTTTCTTGCTCATACAAGGTGGAATGTGGGAAGCTATGGTGATGCACCAACAGCTACACTATAGACAGATAGATGGCCATGTGTGTGTGTGTGTGTGTGTGTGTGTGTGTGTGTGTGTGTGTGTGTGTGTGTGTGTGTGTGTGTGTGTGTGTGTGTGTGTGTGTGTGTGTGTGTGAGTGCAAATTCCCACATCCAATGCTACCGTGTTGCACTCAGCCTGCAGAGACAAACGAATGCAGGTGGATTGTGGGATAGGTGAGACATACAAAAGAGCTTGCAGTCCAGCAGAATAAAAGAATAACAGGACGTGGATACCGACCGGCTCAGAGGCTTGTGGGGTGATGTGTCTGGATTCCCACCACAAACCAGACCAGGATCAAGTACTTGTTGAACTGTTTCTCCCTATTATAGCTTTGAAATCTGATTTAAGTGTATTCGGAGTATCGTTATTCATCAATCAGGCCACCAGACACACAAAATAATGTGTGAAGTGGATTCAGAGTCTGCAGCACAAGGTGTCAAGTAAACAATGGGCGACAAAAACACAATATATACATCGAAAATTCTTTGAGGGGGAAAAAAAGCGAGCAGCTTTGACCAGTGTTTGAATAGCCTGCGGTGAATTTGTTTTAATAACCTAGAAGATGAATAAATGCCACCGTTTGTAGATGTCACGTCGTAGTTTTACCTCCAGATGTCGACCACATTCAGTGAAATGATCTGTGTCTTTAGTCTTGGCACAGAAACAAACCTTTGACTCGTGCTGCCTGTTCTGTTTGTGTTACCTCTTAATATTACACCAACATATTACATTTACGTCGTAATCTTTTCAGTGCGGCCCCTTTGGCCTTGAGCAGAAACCTATAGAGGTATTTCAACTTATTTACCGATCTCCAATGGACACGTCACATGGGGGTTTCTGGTTTCTTTTTAGCAGAGTCACTTATTCCATTTTGTTTTCCTGACTTCCCTCAGTTTAACTCCCTTTCTGCGTCCTTCTCCCCCCCCCCACCCCCCTCTTACTCCCCCCTCTCTGAGGCATCATCTGAATCCAGCGAAAGAGAGCAGATTCCACATTATTAACATCTCTCCGACAGATCGCCCACAGCATTCACACAAACATGAATTATTCATCCACCTAACACCTCCATAGTGATCAAGTCGATTTCTATAACGACGAGATCAAAACGAGCCTGACAAGAGCAATGGAGGTAAGAAAAACAGAGACGCCGAACTGGGTAGTTTGGGGGGGGGCAGAAGAAATCTGCATTTAGACACAAAATACAGTGTGTGTGTGATTTCAGCGCGAGCAGCAATCTAATTCAAGTAGTCTGTGGAACGCTACAATCCTTTGCATGCAATTCACTTGACAGCTAGATGGAAATGTAGCTGCACAGACACAACGAAGACACAGAGAGAGAGAGAGAGAGAGAGAGAGAGAGAGAGATAGAGAGAGGGAGAGAGAGAGGGGGAGAGAGAGGGAGAGAGGGAGAGAGAGAGAGAGAGGGGGAGAGAGAGGGAGAGACAGTGGAAAAGGTTGTAAAGGGTAACATGATTGGCATTGCTGGCATTCTTTTGAAGCCTTTTGTTGTTTGAGGGCATGCATGTGTGTGTGTGTGTGTGTGTGTGTGTGTGTGTGTGTGTGTGTGTGTGTGTGTGTGTGTGTGTGTGTGTGTGTGTGTATGTGTGTGTGTGTGTGCGTGTGAGAGAGAGAGAGAAGGAGAGAGAGAGAGAGAGAAGGAGAGAGAGAGAGAGAGAGGTCACGAATGCAAATCTTTCACTCCAGGGCAAATTTAACAAGACTTACTTAACTTCAGTCAGGACTTAAAAGTTCCCAGAGACAGAAACACAGAGGGGATCAGATCGCTTTCAGCTGCCCGAGACAATAATCCTATGCGAAGATAACACAAAGTCTTTAGGCTTGTATATATTCGTTTGTACGTGGTTGCTGCATCTTTACCAGATGATTATCACGTTCAGGGTCACAGTTAAGAATCAGGACTCTTCCTTCTCGCTCTATCGCTGTTCTTTTTAAAAGTGTGCATTTCTAATATTTGTACTCGTGTCTTACTTCCTTTGCTTTCCCACCTTTCATTTACAATAAAAGCTCAGTCAGCGCACACACACGCACACACACGCACACACACATACACACACACACACACAGTGAGACTTTTTCCGACGAGACAGTTATTTACAGTCAACACCTGTTTACTCTGAATGAACGGGCTGACAGACGAAAGAAGCTGTTGATTCATTCTGTTCTGTCTGATTGGCTGTTTTCCCTCAATGTGTTCTCCACCTGTTTCGTTCCGTTTACATTCATTTATTAATGTCTGAAGACAAGTTAGGAATTAAGTGATGAGAATCAATACGTTTTCAGAACGAGGCAATATGCATTAGTTTCAGCATATTCTAGTCATTCCGAGTGCTGACTCGGGATTGTAAAGTAATGCTAATAATACAAAAATAAAGTAAATTGTAAAACACGGGAAATACCGCGTTATCATAGATCGAAGCAAACTCTTCCCTAATATTGAGGAAATCTTTTTCTCTCTGTCTTTTACAGACCATGTCTTTGTCCACAATTCTCCCTCCCCCGACTAAACCAGTAAGGAATGCAGTTGATGAGGATTTCACAGTTTGTGTGTGAGTGCTTGCGCGTGGATAAAACATTCCTGCCCCTCCCCCTCCGTTACGCAGGGGCGCACACCTGCAGGGCACCTGAGGTCACAGGGTCACACACACACACACACACACACACACACACACACACACTTGTGTGATATGCGTGACTGGGCACCAACTACCTGTTGCTCTCTCTCAATCTTCTTCCTCTACCTGCACTGTGCTGAAAGAAACACACACTATTCTGCCAGTCTTCTCCTCTTTCACCTCCTTCCCAAATTGTGGCAGAAATCGAGTAAAACTGAAGAGACATGTATAAAAAACCTTGAAGCACGACTCGGACCTTTCTTTCATTATTTCTTTCCTTCCATCCTTCCTTTATTAATTTCTTTCCTTCCTCCTCTCTTTTTCTGGCACCACCCAGTGAGAAAGTCATTAGAGATAGTAGTTTGTACTGGGATTAGGGAACTAAGCTGGTAAACACAGCGAGGCTTTCAGCTGGCAGCCAGAAAAAAACGGAAGGGAGAAGAAGAGAAGTTGGTAGATGGAGAGAGAGCGGAGAGCGAAGTGAGAGAAGGAAAGACCAAAAGGAAAGGGGGGGGGGTTGAAAGAAGGTGAAAGCGAGGTAGGCGGACAGGCGGAGGAAGACGCGATTAGGAGAGCAAGTCTGTAAAAAAAAGAAAAGAAAAAAGAATGCGGCTTCCCTCGTTGCTCATTAAAGGTTGAGGGAACTCAAACAGAGCTGGTGGCAGCTTGCAGTCCTTCTGCCTGAAAACCAAACAGAGCGACGGAGCGAATGGGAGGCGAAGAGAAAAGAAGAATGACAGAGAACGGAGGCACTTAGTTTTCCCAGTCGTTTAGCAGTCGTGTTGTTGTCAGTCTTTAGAGAAGCTTAGAGGACGGCCATTCACTCCGGGGCGGCGGGCGGACACAGCTGCTACCCACGCACGCACACACGCACACACACACACACACACATGCCTCGACACATGCACACAGGAAGGCAAGTCATTACAAAGACACACACACACACCATCTTATGAATGCATGGTAAATAAGGAACACCTAAAACCTTCAGATAAATGAAAAATATATATATAAAAGTCCTTACAAGATCAAGACGGATACATTTCGTCAACAAAGAAAATATTCAATATAGAAAAACACAAAAAAAGTTGTAGGGTTGACATAAATAGAAATCCATTGCGCAATAGCTCAAAAGATCAAAAATGTGACAAATAAAAGTCCACCAAGTCTCCCAGTCGAGACGTCGCTGCCGTTGGAACAAAGAGCAAGACGGCCGTTGTGGCTGCATTGATACAAAAATACTAAATCATTTATTTTCATGTGAAAAGTGTGTCATATGACTAACATAAGCTCTGAGGAACAATTACAGCAATCAATAACATTGTACTGTAAAATTTCAAAATGTCTGAAATAGTTCACTTAGAAGTTGGACACACACACACACACACACCGATGGAGTTGAATCCTGTCCACAAATTAATACGACCACATTCTTACTGTATCATACACACACACACAGTCAGACATTGTTTGAATCACCCAACAGTGAGTGTGGGACCGGAGCTCCTCGGCTGCTGACGAGCGAGGAGGAATCGCCTGGTGACAAAGAGTCATCTATGGATGGAGGGATGTGGGTTCGGAGGGTGTGAAAGACAGAAAGGGAAGAATCAAATGAAAACCAGAGTGTGTACACAGACACACACAGAGGCCCTCCAGGCTAAATGAAAATGGACTCTGTGTGAAGGGCCGAAAGCTTTTAAACAAACTGCAGAACGAGACATTTCTAAGGAGGGCCGGTCTCAATGGCCAGAGAGACAGACGGGTAAACAGACAGATATGTCAGAAGAAAAGGTTTTTTGAGAATGAGGGAATGAACCTGGAGCAGTCGGGCGCTTTCTTTTCCCAGGAGCTGAGAGGCCAAAACCATTCAAATAACGGAACAAATTTCAAAGTTGACTTGCATCACTTTGATCATTTAACTTGATGACATGCAATTAAGTTTAATCTCAGAGACTGACCTGACAGAGCAAAAGCCAAGGGCAAACAGTCCCGGCAATTATGATTAGTGGAGTCAAAGATCTCCATGTGCGCAATTACGTTCAGGTACATTAACATTAGCCTGAAAAGCAGGCTTTTGGCTTAATGGACTTTCTGGAGAGGAACAATTACGTTTGCTACGCCATTTGGATATAATTGAAAAAACAAAGTGCATTTGTTTTCATGCTCACTGCTTTGAGGACTTTGTCTTTTGTGAAAAGGTCCCCCATCTCTGCAGCTCTCCTCTGTCTTTTTAGACAAGCTGTTCATTTCGGGAAGAAAAACCCTCTTTGTTGCCGTTTTTTTATTTCCACAGCTTCAAAACGTATTTTGTTTACAATACGCAGCAGGTCTCAACTACATGACGCACTGTAGTCATTCAATGCCATTGAAATAAGTTATTTGGAAGATAGTCATTTAAAAAGAGGTTTTCCAGTTCATTTAGTTTTCATCTGCTCTCCGTCCTTTCTCTCCAACAGATCACTGCATAATTCTCCCAGCTGCCTCCATCTCTCACTGTGTTCGCTGAATTTGTTCAGCAGTATTTTTCTTTCTTTTTTTTTTTTGTTTGAACATGGGGCTTTGGTGCAGCGTGGTTGGAATATTTTTGCATCATCAATGCATTCCCAAAAGTAAAAAGCGCCGCTGCTGCATTTGCCTCAAAATGTCCTTTCTATAAAGAACGGCATCTACGGCCAATGTAACATCTCATCTTCTGTGCACAAAAAGTTAGATGCATAATTAGAATTTTTATCACAAACAAAGTCCTAGTTTTGTGTTGTTGTGAGTGTGTGCGTGCGTGCGTGCGTGCGTGCGTGCGTGCGTGCGTGCGTGCGTGCGTGCGTGCGTGCGTGCGTGCGTGATATTTCAGTTTAGCGGACAGTAAAAAGAGGAAGCTGTGGGCGATCAGCTCCTTTCTGTACTCTCTATGTGGTTTGCATCTGTGTGAGTGTGTGTCTTGCTCTGATCATGGGTGAGTAGAAGGGCAAGCTGTATGATGAGCCCGCTCTGTGTGTGTGTGTGTGTCTGTGTGTGTGCGTGTTTACCAAGTATGTGCATGCACATTTCCTTTCCCTTTAGATTGTACAAGCGTGGGAGGTTTAAAAATGCTAAATCAAGCCAGCAGCAGAAGCCAGAGTATGTGTGTGTGTGTGTGTGTGTGTGTGTGCGTGTGCGTGTGTCTGTGTGCATATAGATTTCCCAACCCGCCTATTTACAGCTAAAGGAAAACTGTGATTAGAGAGAAAGGAGAGCGAGCAAGAAAGAAAGAGGCAGAAGGGAGAGAGCGGGCCGATAGAAAACTCTACATATGGACCAGTGGTGAGTATGCCAGAACACACACACACACACACACACACACACACAGTGTTATTTTCTTGTTTTGTTCTATTTTCATTTCCCGGTCATAAACAATACCTCACAGACCAACAGCCTGACAACATCAGCACACATACACACGCACACACGCACACACACACACACACACACACACACACACGCACATCCGGGAGACAGAGGCTGACTGACAACTCGACAAACAGATCAACAAAGAACAGACAGTGTCTCCCTCTAAAACAACCACAGTGGCTTTTGAATTTGAGGCCTCCATCAACCCCCCCCCCCCTGGGTTTAGGGATTGGGTAAGACACACACACACACACACACAGACATGATCCTGTTACAAACGTAATGCCGTCTTAATCACTGCAGAGGTTTCTAAACCCCTTTTCCTGGCCACAAGGAGTCTCTTCCTCCCGACTTCTCTTCTGCCACATGTCTGATGCCGGTGCTGCGAAGGGTTAATTCATCAGTCTGCATCGTTTATTGAATATAACAGAACATCTGCCTGACTGAAGGGAAAGTGCCCTTGATGGGGAGCTATAACGTAGACTTCATCATGAAGGTAGAAACCTTCTAATGCACGCTGGGCTTGTAATAACCTAAAATAATTACGGTATGTTTTTATGAGTAATGTTAATGTTTTTGAATGACTTTGCCTGAGGATACCTTTTCGCCGTACACAAAGTCAAAGTCTTTCTATTGTCTGCTAATGTAGGGATGAAACACGCATCAACAATATATTTCAGCAAAGTCACTAAGCAGTTGTTTATTGTGAAATCCGAAGCGCTGCTGACAGGCTTTTTATGAAGTTTAGGAAAATATAGATCAAAGTGATTAAAGCATTGTTTTCTTAGCATTCTGAAAAAAAACGCAATGATTAAAAGCCTGCTGATATCACCGAGACCGGATGAGGTCTGGCCGGTTGATGTCTTGTCAAATGTTGGCCAAGATTCTTTTACAAATAAGAGTGTGCCGAGTTAAGCCCCCAGCATCTGAAACCACACATACTGTACTGAATAACCCTGGTGATTGAAGATGGATTGCAAGCAGACTTACTCGCCTGTGACTTTCCCGCTCGGTTATATTTTTCAAAAACACCAAAGATGATTGAACTGCAACTATTTCAATTAACTTGTAATATTTCTAAACGCTTTAAAAATAATTTAAAAAAATAAAACTACGTGGACCACGGTTTTGACATGAGTTCAAGTCTGTTTTACCACTCTGGTTTATTAATCAACAGCATGCATATGCTAATACTGGTCCCTGTGAATGAGCTTACCAGACATGTTCTGCTGGAGGGGGCTGAGAGTCTCCTGCTGTGCTGTTAATGTACTGGTCAGCCACAGGGAAAAGTGCTTATTTCTCTCCAACGGTTTGAAATGACTTGAAGAAATGACAAATTATTCTCTGACGACAGGATCAAACCAGAGAGAAAACTAATAGAAAAAGGTTGTATTGCACCCGCGTTTGCAGACGCACAATCAGAGCTGAACGCGGCCTCGCGCGCCGACCGCGGACGCTGCTCTGTCCGGCACCGTGGAAATGAGAGAGGTCATCTCACCATCACTACTAGATAATTGAGGATATTTCTGTGGATCGCACATCTGTTACGTCGATGGACAGTTGTCTTGAGATTTGGGAGCAGGAACTGATCTCACTTGACAATTGTCACCAGGATACGAGCCGGAGCTGCTTCCTGAGCAACCTTTGGGTGTTGACTGGCGTAAGAATATCTGGGATTTCATTTTTCCTATTGTGCAACTGTTAGTGGTTATGTGAAGTACGTTCCCAGTCAACTGAACCGCCCTTCGTGGGAAACGTATTTTCTCCCAGATTACGGTCGCCGTTTTAAAAGACTTTTAAACATGTAGTTAACGTTGTAAACTGAAACAAATCAAGGCAAAAAACACACCAACACTACTGGATTAGGTTAAATAAATAAAAAAACACCAATGTTTGTTACGTTAGTTAAGCCACAAATAAATCACAATGAGTGAACATTGAATTTTGGTTTAAGTAAACAGGGCTGATGTATAGAACCTGCATAGACAGCAACCTCTCCACGTGGCATTCTCATCCAATTCCAAAAGAAAGGACCAAGAGGAAAAAAAAGTATAGGCAGACAAAAAGAAAGGCGGAAATAAAGAAGATAAAAGTAAAGGAAGGCGCCAAAGCCTCGACCTTTACAGTTAATACGGAAGGCTCAGAGAGAAGTACAGAGAGAACAGCAGGAATAAAAACAGAGAGAGAGAGAGAGGATAACAGTTCACCTTCTATAATATAGCATTTCTGAATATTCAGATTTGACGAGCTGCACGCACTTTTGAGTGCGAGAGACAGACAGACGACAGAGAAGCGAGAAAGAGAGAGGAGGACAGAAAACAGACGGAGGGATATTCTCTTGTGGTCGACTCCGGCACATAGGTTAATTCTATTATTGCAAGTCTGCAGAGTGGAAAGAGTCAGGATGACGCTTTAGATTGAAAACAAATGTCAGGAGAAAAGAGTTTCTGGCTGACTGTGTAGAGCCGACGGAGACGAGACCCTTCTCCGTGTTATTAGACGATGTTTGTTGCTGTGAAGTACACTTCCCAGAGATCCCTTTCTCATAAGATGAAGTGGTTTTTTTCACTCATTTTATGTTTCTTTCCAGATCTCAAATGTTGCAGGACCAAGCAGTCCAATTTCTCACTGTGAATAATTTTTAAGGAGGCAACATTATATTGTGGCTCCGTGACGGAATATGGAGAAGGGCACGAGTGAAGGAAGGAGGATGATGGATGGAAAAGGTCCTGAGTGTAGCAGAGAACAGCAGAACTTTTCTTCCAGGGTTCAGAAACCGTGCAGCGACCCCCGCCTCGACACACACACACACACACCGCTGACAGCGCAGTAAAGTCTATTAGGGTCTCAGGTGTACACATATGTGCACATGCATGTCAAAGGTAAACAACCGTATAGGTCTGGAGTAGCACTTAGACAAAATGCTGGAACAGCAACAACTTACTGCAGCCTTGACCCACCACACACACACACGTACACACGCACACACACACACACATGTAAACACATACACACACAATCTGTGTTTCTCACCAAGTCAGGTACACCGGCAGACGCCACTTAATGGCTTTTGGGGTCAGCACTGAATGCAAGGCCTCATGGGAGTCGTATACCTCCCCGGCGTCTGCGATGCTGCCTGTTCTTGACATTTAACCCCAAGGGCCATTGGCCGTGACCAATTTCCAACAACACCGAAGGCAAGCACGTCAGCGGAATCAGCGGAAGGTTTCTGCTGAGTTATCTTACAAATTAGGACTCCGGGATGTGGGGGGAGAGTGAGAAAGGTCATTGTTCTGACCTTTGCTTCAGTGAAATAAGAAAGAATTTAACCTGACTGAGTCATCTCACGCAGAAATCCACTAAGATACTGAATCCCAGACTACTTGCTGAAAAGGTCAAATCCCAGCTCTGGAAGTCTGCAGAGAACATTAAATTGAGGGGAAATGACAGAACACCTGCACTGACCCAGTTATGGGCGACCCGACCCATTAAAGGAGATGCAGCCCAACACATTTCACCCCAAACTATGTCAGTGAACCTGTTGAGGTTGGAAGTATTTTAAGTAAATGATAGTTTTAGTAAGGAATGATTGGACGAGCGCTCTTACATACTATACGATTAGTGGTGGAATCTGATTCTTTAATAGTATACAACAGCAGGAGAAACACAAAGAGTGTAGGCTATAATAAAAGGAACGTTCTCTCCATTTTCAAACGATATCATATGAATGTCAACACGTTTTTGCAACCTAAAAGTTGACATGAAGTAAGAAGAACTAAATAAGCTGCACCATCATTCTCTTGAATTTCCATTTTTTAAGAAAGCATCCACTGTACCAAAAGTTGACTGCGTTGTCATGGTAACTGTTTCCACAGCAGAGATTGCCAAAGTTGTGATTAGTCCAATTAGGTGGAAGACTAATTATAGGATGTATTTAAAGCTGTAATGAGTGTCTGCACTAGCTAACTAACTTAGAAGTGCCACATACATACCCACGCACACGCACACGCACACGCACACACACACACAAGAGAGGGCAGAATGAACAGGAAGTCTGTACTTGTCTTTGCATGGCTGCTGTTCACTGACCCATTGACGACAAGAGGGAACTCCCTCAGCACCGCAGTCAGGTGTGTGTATCTGTGTGTGTGTGTGTGTGTGTGTGTGTGTGTGTGTGTGTGTGTGTGTGTGTGTGTGTGTGTGTGTGTGTGTGTGTGTCCAGGTATAAGGCCCTTCCTCCCAGTTTTCACTCAGCAGATTTCATTAACGTGGCTCCTCGAGGAGTCTTTCATCTTGCTGTCTTTTCCCGGAAAGGTAGAATGGTCTATTTATCAGCAGCGCGCCGGCTAGAAGCTGAAACTGCTATTATTACTACATTTACCTCCAGAATTAGACTGGTGATTAATAGGGGTACTGAACGTGTGTGTGTGTGTGTGTGTGTGTGTGTGTGTGTGTATAATGTGTCTACAGAGTGTGCGTGCGTGCGGAGGAAGTCATTTAAAGTAGTACAAAGAGGAGGAAACACTTTAGAGAGAAAGAGGGATTATCAGAGGGGGAGAGAGACGTTCCTTTTATTGCCCATTAAGTATTTTGAACTCAAAGTGAAGCATTTAGTCTTTCTTTGTAGGAAGCCAGAGATACGTTTGGAGCATTTGTTGCCGCTGTTATCGCTGCACTTCAAACAGAAAGCCTGATTTGCAGTAAAGGCCACTGATGGTCTTTATAGAAGACGAATAAACAGAAGAATGACCATATTCCCACCGCAAGATCACGGCTACTTTCTTCAGACTTATAGAGATGAATCAATCGTCTGATATCTGTATGTTAGAATTAAAATTCATTGTATTGTGGAAGGAGTGCTGAGGAAAGAGAAGAGCTCTCTTGCTGTTCTCAAAAGACTGAGGAGAGAAAAAGTATGTAATATTTCTCAGATGCAGACACGTCTGGGTAATAGCCTCAAATAACTGTTTTAGGGAGATCTATCGCAAAAAAAACCACGTTTTCCAACATGATCTATACCTTCTGAAATGTCAGGACGAACACGATGTAGGAGGTGACCTGCGCCTCTCCTGGATGTCAGCCCCCGGCCACACATGTCAGTGGAGACAGAGAGCAGAGGAGAGCACAGGAGAGGAGAAACGGGAGGAGAGTGATTTATGTTGGTGTTGATTGTTGACTTACTCTCACTCTTGGTCCTCTATCTTCCCTTCCTCTCTGCCATTTATCTTTCAGTCCTCTCTCTTCTCCCGCCTCTCATTTTGTCTTGCTGCTGCGATCACAAACTGATATATAGGTGTAATTAGTTTAGAGTCAAAATAGAATGAAGGCATTCCACATAAGAGCAACCGGTATTTAGGGAACAGACACGAGCTGTTGATCACAACAACAAAAAATTCTGTCTGTCACGTTAAGTTTTAAAATAATGGTTATCTGAAAAGTTGTTTTCCAAGTATCCAAATTAGATACTGATTGAATCTAATCTTAATCTAATGGCCAACATCAACACACCTGGTCTGTGGTTCATTCAGGTTCCAACTAAAGTGTCGTCTGCAACATATTATAGGATATACTTTTACTTTACGAAACTTTTTGGGACGCAGAAATCCTAAAAACAAGAGAGCAAGATGAAGAATAGGAGTGCATGCACGGGCCACCTGCTTTGAAAGCCTAAACGACTTCCTACTGAGAATATAAAGACAGAGGAACAGAACATAAAAGCACCGTATAAAAAAGAGGATGTGATGATGAAAAGAATCACGCACAATGACGGTGGTGATGACTCGTGTGCCAAAACACGCCGTTGCGTGTTTTAAATTGGGTACTTAGACACTTAGAAGATGTTTCTGGCCAACCGCAGGCCTGTAATTATACACACTGATATGTTTTAAATGATGAGAGTGGAACTCACACACACAATGTTTGCCACAAGATTTCCAAAGAAAGCATGACATCAGGGCCCCAAAGCGTGTGTATGTGTGTGTGTGTGTGTGTGTGTGTGTGTGTGTGTGTGACATATATCATCTAGAATATAGTCCATATAAATGTGTGGTAGGTCCACAGCGTGTGGCCCTGCATGAGAGCGTGTCTGTGCTAACGAGACAGTGCTAATTAAAATCTGTTCACCATCCATGACATTGTTGCACGTCATCACACACACACACACACACACACACACACAAAATACGAGCAAAAGCAACCACACGCGGAAAGACACACACAATATGATGCACACGCAACAAATCTCTTGCATCTCCGTGGTCTCTTGAAGCCAACAATGTCCCATTCATCCGTGCCTCCCACAATCCTTTGTGTTTGCGAGGTCGTGACGTCCGCTTGTCCCTCTCCGATTGTCAAACAATGGCAGTCTTTGCTGACCCATTTTGGCCGTTCATGATTTGATTGTCTGATCAAGCCAAGGTGAAGTCAATGTAGATGAAGCAGCGAAAAGAAGCTGCTTTTGTGTCAAGTTGTTAAGAGATCGTTCTTGATCTCGGAAAAACCAAACGATCAAAAGGTCCATTTAGTAGCCACCGTGGCGGACCGGGCCTCTGGAATCTACCGGTGGGCTGACGTTCCTTTTGGGCCGACACAACCCTCTTTTTCATTTGTATGACTGGTAAAAATAAAAAAATTAAAAAGTAGATTGGATCTGTTTTTCCTGAACTGACACTGAGCGCATATCTTCCCGTTCCCCCTTTCGGGGTCACTGCCTTCATTCCAGTGAACAGCGCATCTGCAAAAATCTGAGACTGCAAAAATGAATAAGACAAACAGGGAACAGCGGGCAAAAAAAACCACCAGGCCATGTAGGCAGAATGGTCTAAGCGTCCAAGACTGCAGTCCCATATCTTCTCATTCAGACCCACTTTTGGGATTAGAAACTGTAACGTCGAGTCCAAAGAAAGCTCAACTAACAGTTACCGCTCTGTACTAATGAGGCCACCGTAACACCTTTAATATTGCTCATCCCTCTAGTTCCTCTGGATGAGAGCATCAGCTAAATATATTGTCATCTTTTTTTTTGTTGTATCAGGTATACAGTTTTTTTTTTTTTTTTTCTTGAGAGGAAAGTAAACCCGAAGAGGACGTTCTGACATGATGCTGTTCACAGTCGAGCCGGCTGCCCGACGCCATGTGTTTACTCTTATGTTGTGTTGCTTACTCACTGGGGAGAAAATGACTCCTCGAACACACGCCGTTCCCCTCCAACAGTGCCGGGGACACCTTTCACAGAACAAGATGACCACATGCGCCGCAGACTCCTCAGGATGTGCGTCCACATGTTCTGTGTTTGTGTGTTTGTGCACGCGTGTGTGCGTTCGTTTCGTCTTAATAACGCCACAAAGACGGCCTAATGGAAGCCACATGTGCGTGTGAGTCAGGCTTGATTCACTCGCAGCAAAATATGGAAGAAATGCCAAATATGCCAGAGAGAGGGCAAGAGTGAGGGACAAAACCTAAATGGTGATAGCAGATCTCGAGTGCATGAGAACCCCCGATACTTCAGACTGAAACACAAAACTGTTCAAGCTCTCATGTTTATGCTTTGAACACTTTTATTCATCAGGTTTATTTAATAGGTATATCGTGACTGTACTTTTTTGCAGTACGCAACCTGACTTTGAGGAAGTGATTTCATTGGCTATGAATGCATGCGCAATCTGTCACACACACACACACACACACACACACACACACACACACACACACACACACACACACACACACACACACACACACACACACACACACACACACACACACACACACACACACACACACACACACACACACACACACACACACACACACACACACACACACACACACACACACACACACGTTGGCAAGATCAGTGAGCACCTTGTCAGGAAGGTGGCATAAATGTGTTATGTGCGTATGTGCGTGTGTGTGCGTGTGTGCGCGTGTGTGGACATGGCCATGCTCTTGTCAGCCAACAGCTCCTCAGCAGTGTGTCCAACACCTTGTAAAGAACAGACGCTGTTCTTTTTCCCAGAAAATTGTCTTTTCTTCCCAAACGGTGTCGTAAAACGGTGACATGACCGACAGTTTGATCACCGCCAGTTGTGGTCGTGGGTTTGATTCATTTCATTTCCTCCAGACCATCACTCCGTAGCCAGTACCTCCGTTTCCAGAGAGAAGGGCCGACTGGATATCTCGAGCCTTGTAATTCACAAATTTGGAAAATCGAAATCATTAGAAAATATAGGAGGAAACTGGCAGCCTCGCTCTGCCTCGGCCACATGTGTTCATGGTAAATAAATGGCGCTAATGACTCACTGATGGTAGAACGCTGCACATAGCCCCTTTAAAGTGCTACTAGATCACTTTGGTTGGACGAGTCTGGTGTTGATCAGCCCGCTGATCCTCTCGCAGAACTGGAGCAGCTAAAGCAGTTGCAGCCGGGCAGTGGAAACGCAGCCAAGGAGGGGCCGGTGACATCATCGTCTCTTAAGTGACCACTTGAAAGTGGCCACCGGCCAGTGGGTGGCTTCGACTTCAGTAGCGCTCGGCACCACTTGACGCCTGTGGACGTTTGTTTAGCTGGGTCTATCGCTGATACTAACTGGTGCCGGCATTTATTTACCCTCCCTCTCTTTTGGTCCTTGATGTCTCTCTCTCTCCCTCTCTCTCTCTCTCGGTCTGTCACTTCCCCGGTGCCCCTTCTAGACATTCTCCCTCTCACTATCAATACCCTGCTTATGTGGCCTTCTTTTCAATGTGTTTTTAACTCCTGTATGAGTGCGTTTACAACGACTAACCAGGTTACCTCTAATCTAATTACTTCCATGTCATGTAAACAATAGATCTGATCATTGTAATCGAGGTAGGGGATTATAGAAACCAGATCTCCCCCAACTAGATGTCTCCCCCGGTGAAAGCCATGCATATGTGTAAGCAGGTTTCATACTGTATGTATCACATATACTGCAGTCAGGTAACGTGACGAAAGGGAGATGAAAGGGAGAGATAAATACTATATCAATATCATATTATTCCATGAATTAATGAATTAAAGGGCTTAAAACTGGAGGTAAGTTCTAAGAGTCAAAATAAGTGTATTTTGATAAATTGCAGGAACAAATTAAAAAGGGGGCATTGTCTTCTACGTGGAAACAAACAAATACACTAAGCAAGCACTGGTTCCAAAATAAAGTGCTGATTGATAAGAAATATCTGACCTGCGGCTTGGATTTTGAAGTAACCATAGCAACTACGGTGCAATGTATTTAATGTGTTTTCTGATTTCATTCATATGTCTCTCTCGTCTCACTTTTGTATTTCTCTCTTTCATCTCGTCTCTCTTTTCTCCAGTTCTTCCTCACTCCTCCTCCTCCTCCCTCTCTTTCCCCCCTCACCATCTTTGTTTCTGTTCATTTTTCCTCCTTCGTCTTCTCTCGGTATGCGTCTCCACCTACGCAGTTTATTTCTCTTTTGTCAGTGTTCGTAACTGCAGCCGGCTGTTTATTGATGTTCAGTGGTGGAGACAAACTTTTCCACACATCAAACACTCCTGTGTCATAATCATCATCTCCCGCTGGCACTTTATATTTATTTTTCTTTCTCTCTCCCTCACTAATTCTGTCTCTTTTTGCTTTTTGGGCCAAATACCTAGATAGAATAGTAGAAATGCCCATTTACTGAAACCAGGATGAATATCATGAATATAGTAAACCAGCATTATGATTTATTTATTCATTCATTCATTTATGTGTGTCTGTCTGTGTTATTTTCCCATATCAGGGCTTTAACATGGAGGCCTCATCTGCATTCAGAATTGTTATGCATAACCATACACAAATATATATCACTACTTATTTTGGCTGTAACAAGGCTACAGCTTCTACCACTTAATGAGGCAGTAAATTAGTGCTTATTTCAGTTAGCGCCAACACAAGGTTCCCATTTAGTCCAAAATATAATGAACAATCTGGTATGCGGTCGTGGTAAAAACAGAATAATCGACTGAGCTAAAAATAAAAGTTGCTTTGTTGTCAAAAACCCAGAGGGCATTATATTTCTGTCAGATACGTTTTTTTGTTCTACTCATCCATCGCTCCACCATGTCATTTATCCTAGACTGCAAAACGTGGCCGGACGATCGCGCCGGTGCAGCATTTCCACAATCAGACCATTTAACCTGAGGGAGACGCCATTACAAGCTGACGGATTTGCTTATAGCGAAAGCCTCGGTACAGGTTTCAGTTTCAAACTGTGTTGAGGTAACGTTATAGACTCAGAGAATCAGTTAAGTGGGAAATAGTGTCCCGAAAGTCCCTATAAGAGCAAAAGATGATGTCAAACTGGAGCAGCAGTCGTACAAAAGTAAAGATAATCTGGATGCGAGCCGGTCCCATTGTTTCATACTTCAGAGGCTGTGGTGACTCGGTGGCCTCGTAAAGCCAAGCTACTAATTAGCGAGCATGCCACTGGAGCCTATTGTCTTTGACGATCACGTGCACGCCGAGACACTCAGAAGGCCGTGGGGTTAAACCACGAGCGTGACGCCGCGCTTGTAAAAAGAGTGACCGAAATTCCGGATGGCGAGTTTCCATAGAACAATGTGTGCGGCGGAGTGCACAAACACAAACACTTTGTTTCTATTGCCTCGGAGTGCTTCTCGGTCTTTACACCCATTTCTTTTTCTTCTTTTATGTTCCTCGCAACTTTACACTTCACATCGGTCATCGCTAGCGTTGGTCGTGTGCGAGCAGATGCTGAACAAACACAAATCACAAGGCTGTGTCAGGTTATCGGAGGTCTGCACGCGACGTTGGGCCTTCCTTTGCTTGGAAATTGGGTAACCGGTCAAAATCACATTTGTGTAAAAGACAAGAAAAGTGAAAAAGAAGGAGAGATGAGAGGAAAGAGCGGAGAAGGATAGAGGGTTTCATATGTCTGTTTAAACAAAAGCACGCACATTCCTGCTTCACTTGTTTAGTTCACACAAGCACAAACACAACGGCTCTCTCTCACACACACACACACACACACACACACACACACAGTGACGTCCGAGAATTCTCAACCCAAACAAGATAAACCCTCGTGTTTGTAACTTGATTTGAGCACCATACACAAACTGTCATGGCTTTTTAGGATCTCTAATTATCTTTCTCAACCTTAAAATAACTCCCAGGCGGTTATCTTTGCATTCGTTGTCCTAACAAAATGGGCCTTTTTTTCCCCCGTTGCAGTATGCCTTTAT
The DNA here is from genome assembly GCF_009769545.1 of Cyclopterus lumpus. Taxonomy (NCBI): domain Eukaryota; kingdom Metazoa; phylum Chordata; class Actinopteri; order Perciformes; family Cyclopteridae; genus Cyclopterus; species Cyclopterus lumpus. Next base: position 19,297,750 of record NC_046975.1, read on the forward strand.
TTGGGCAGGTACAGATTGAGCTGTAAACATCACTTTATATGCAAGATAATTGATACGATTTTGGATTAAAATGTGACATTCGTAGACAAGAGTTGTGCATTACACAAATGTGTCTTTTGTTAGTTCAAAGTTCAAAGTTCAAAGCTTTGGGTCAGAGCTTAACAGGTGGAGCCCCCACTGTTACATGACGCCATCAGTAAAGTCTTGTTTGACTTGTTTCTCTTTTAGAGACGGAGAGAGAGAGAAAGAGAAACAAACAGAGAAACTGCACATACTGTCAGTGTGTCTTCAAGTGTGTGTGTGTGTGCGTGTGTGTGTGTGTGCGTGTGGGTGTGTGTGTGTGATGTATAAATATCTCTACAGGTTTTAAAGTGGCTTTGCGGTGCTCTGTATTTAGAGGAGGCCTGGTTAAATCTCCTCTCACCCCATTCATGTGGCGGACTCTCTCTCTCTCTCTCTCTCGCTCGCTCTCTCTCGCTCTCTCTCGCTCTCTCTCGCTCTGCCGAGTTATTTCATCTCTCTTCCTTCTCCTCTCCCTGTCTGCCTCTCTATCACACATTCTGAGTACCGTAAATCCGAACCTCTGTGTCATCCATCATATTTCCATTCTTTTTGTTCAGTCTCTCTTTTTTTCACAATATCCACATTCAATTCTTCAAGAGAATGAGAATGAATGTGAAGCAGGTTTAGATTGTCTTTATAATAAATATTGGTGTTTTGATGTCCTCCCTTTGGTTGTATATCGTGGGAATCCGTTGGCCTTTAAAGTGATTTAAAGGCCAACCGACATTCTCTGTGTGTATTTCATGACAACCATCATTACCACTATACCACTACTGAATGTAACCCTGTCAGGACCTCTCAAAATACATGTTATTCTTTGTTACAATCACTATGAACAATGAACAAATGGGTGACGATTTAAAAGGAAAAAAACAAAAACACAAATTGCTTCACCACGAGCTTCGCTACAGTTCTCCTCGGCTTAGACTCAAGTCTGGAGCTCCATTCTATATAAATAATATATTATTTGATGTTTAGATGATGATGGTCAAGTTCGTCGTCTAAATTGCATTGATTGGTAAATAATATATTTAATGCTGCTACATCTGCATTACTCAATGAGGCCAACGCTTCAATGTGTACCCTAGATATCAATGTATTGACGCGTGTGGTTGTCATATTCACTGTGATTGCTTTGTTACCATGAAAATCAAGATGATTGGTGGTCTGGGCTGTGATATTGTTAATGGAAATATTTCTAAAAATATAAGGCCACATTTTCCATTAACCCCAGTGCATAGATCAAAAGAGAAGATCTTTGGCACTTCAGTCAAAGGCTCTCTCTTAAAAAAAAAAAACAATGTTGGAGGTGATTCATTAATCTATAATGTTCCGCTGCCATCTGACACTCTAACGTAGCTCCATTTGTGTTGGAAGAGCAGCAGCGACCCACTCTAGATGTGTCCTGTGAAGCAATCCAGGAGATTTCCAGCCAAATCGACAAGGTGGCCCACAAAGTTTCGAGACCTTGTTGAAGCTGCCAATCTTCTTGGTGGTTGGCTTTTTTTTTGGTTTGCAGTGTTTATTATAATGTTTCAGCCTCGATATGGCCGTGATTTGGCAATGTTTAAACGTTGCATGAAGCAGCTTATGTTAGTTATTTTTGCTGTTGACTCATGCAGTGGTACATAAAAGCTTCCAGAGTGAGGCCTTCATAACCAGAATGTTATATCATAGCGCTGTAATAACAAACAGACATACTTTGATTCAGCCACTCTATGCAGACCACTGCATGACACTGACGTTTAGACGTTGTTTATTTCCAAAATAATGTGTATTTCAGGTCACTTCTGTGCAGGATTTTATTCTCAATAGAAACTATAATAAAAGGTGTTTCACCTTACGCAGGGCAGGTCGATTTCATTCTTAGCTAAAGCAAGGCAATTTAAAGCACTTTACAGAATGTAAAAAGACATTTAAAAGATTTTCAAATTGTGAAATCAAATGGATAATAAAAAAAAAAAGCTGAAATAGAAAAAAAAAACACTGATCAGCCTTTAGACCTGTAAAAGAACTTTGAGTTTGTTCCAGATACATATGTGGTGCATGAAAACTGAAAGCTGCTTCTGCGTGTTTAGTTGTGACTCTGGGGACGTCAGACCTGTCCCAGACCACCTGGGAGGTCTGGACGGTTCATAACGTAGCAGCAGAAATGCTGCTGCTTTGCCCCTAAACCTCCAGGGCTTTAGTGATTGATTAGTCAGTGCTTGTATGGGACCAATATGGCGATATCATTCTTCTGTGGGTCATCTGCATTATTATGGTTTGACATTTTGTTGTTTTTCTATCATCTGAGCCCTATAATCTGAGCATGAAGACGTTAAAGAGACCCAATAACGGAGCCTTGGGGATCTCTAAATGTCATTGTTTTATCTATCGAGACAAAGTAGTCGTAGTGGTAATTTGAACCAGTTTGGCACTGTGCCAGAAAGTCCTGCCTAGTTTTCCAGTCTGTCAGGAAATATGTTGTGCTAAAGTCTTAAATGGGCGGTGAAGGTGTTGGTATGGCAGCGAGACAGATGAGGAGACAAGGAGAGGGCGACAGAACTGGCTTGTGTTTGTTTCTGTCTCTCCACGGAGCCTAGATATGTATATCTGCAGTGTTTCTGTTACTGTGTGTGTGCGACAGTTAGATACAGACACTGTCTGTGGGTCATTCTGTGTGTGTGTGTGTGTGTGTGTGTGTGTGCTCATGTGTGACACCAGAGCAATAACAACAGTTTGAGTTCATTTGTTACAATCAGACTTTTCTTAAACAGCATAAATCACAAGTCTAACATCTGACACACACACACACACATTCACTTGTAGGCCCAAACACAGAAAGTATGACTCTGTAGATACCAACATGGGTCTGCCCATGTGTATGTATGTGTTTCTGTGTGTGTGTGTGTGTGTGTGTCTGTGTGTGTGAGACATTAGCCAGTTCCACCCGTGTAGTCGTCGGTAGCCATAATAATGGTCAAGAGTGAATGCAATGGCTATGTCGACCTCCCACAAAGTCTCTCTCACACAAACACACATGAATTGCAACACTTCCGTTGACTTTCATTCACTAAACCCTGCAGAAAGGTAATCTCCAAATGCAATAGGAGTGTAATGTGTGTGAGATTTCTTGACAGACAAACACTGCCGTTGTATAGTCACGGTGCAAAACAACGTTCAGACACACATGTTCAAAAACCCAGCTGGCGATATAAAACTATATTAAAAAAAACCGGAACAGCAGGCGATAGCAGACTAATAATGACCTAATCGGCTTTCCATGCTCCGTATGTGTGATGTTTTCTTTTGCTGTGGTGCCAAAGACATTACTAGCAGAAGCCCTGTGGCACATGAAAGTGCATTGACCGACGGTGTCATTTGTATCCCTCCTCCAGTCAGTCAGTGACAGACTTTTGCGTTTTTACGGCGGCCGTCCAGCCAAAAGCAGACGGCTCTTTTCTGCCTCTTTGGCAGCGCCGCCTGTCTCGCTTCACTCCGTTGATTACGATACAGCGCCACCACAAAAATGCCAAAAATCGGAAACCATGTGCAGCGCTTGTTAGAGAAGAGTGTTTTCCATGAAGACGCTCGTCAAGAGTTTTATCAAGAATTGGAGGCGGGACAATATTTGCCGGAGGAAGCTGCCCGTGGGGGAAAAACCCTGCGTATCACATTGCCCCAAGGTCTCTTGGACACGTGAGGCTAATACTGTTGTTTGATCAAATGTAAAAGACTACTTCAATTAAAGCTAACAATGTCACAAGATGATGAATTTGAAGTCGCACATATCGATTTATGAGGCAATATCTTGCAATAAAAACACCCAATTTCTACTTAACCTCTGCACAGATGAAATCCAAAGCTTCTGCGGTACGATCACAGTTGATTGCTGCAAAAGAAGCTGATTGCAAATACATTTTTTTGTGCCTGTCTGTTATCCCTGATTTCAGTCTTCAGTCAACCATATCGGCCGATGAGAACGTTAGTATTAGATGACTCTGCAAAACCTGAGATTATGCTAAAAGACCGTTTAAAAAAAACATACTAATATCCGACGCAAACAATTTTTTTTGCATTACGTTTATTGGAAGACCCAAAATCGTCTCATCTCCCCCGGAAGTTGTCAGGTAGACAATCGTCTCATATAGATGTAATTCCTGAGAGTACTTGTTAATGTGTTGGGACAAGCTGGTGAGTTTTGTAGTTTCCCAGGACTCCCCCATGAGTGCACTGCTGCATTAATGAATACCGGGCTATGTGGGAGACCTGTAAAATATGGTACTTGTTGCGGAAAACACACATACAGACACAGAGAGATTTCAGCACTTTTATGACCCCACTCTGAGCTTGAGCTTCGATTTATACCGACTGCGGGCCCACATGTCACCTCACAGTAAATAACCGAGAAAGATTGTTTCCCAGAATTCACGAGGAGCCTGAAGACAGAACCCCTGACGTGACATCACCGTAACTCTACAGCAGCAGGAACACTGTAGGTTCGGTTTCAGGTGCTGTAACACTTTAAGAGATTTATTTTGGAAATCAGATCGCTACCACTTTCTTACAACGCGATTAACAACATGAAATTAAACCAAAGTAATCTTGACAACTCCAGTTAACATCACAACACATACAAAAAAAATGTAACAAAAAAAAAACAACCTTATTGACCTTTGCATTGCAAGTATTTCTTTCTACTCACTAATCCACTGTGCTTCTCAGGAAACTGTGAAGTAATAGTTTGAAACAAGCAGTCTGGAGTTTCACCATAAAAAGTGCGACGGACCCGAAAACTTTGTTGAGGAAAGAATCGCTCTTTTTTATCATCTACACACATGAATGTAATTATGGGGGACATTACATTTGTTTAGTGGTTTGTCTTTTGCCAGTGATGGAGTGCAGTGTGTATACGACTCCATTGTGCTTTTACTACTGAAACCCACCCTGTCAACACACACACACACACACACACACACACACACACACACGCACACACACGCACACACACCAGTTGCCAGGTTTTTTTAAATGTCCTTTAGGGAAAATAAGGCATCTAAAATCAGAGCCAGACCATTAGTCCGGTCTGTAAGGAGGAAAAAAAAGAGGTCAACAATCAAGAAAAGCTTCTATTCTCTTAAAGCTGCTACTCAGAGAGTATCTACTCTCATAGCCGAGTTTTCCTTTTATTCCGACTTTTCCTCTTCCTTCATGTCTTGTGCTCACCTGTGTAAGAGTTTTGTTGTTTTATTTCCTATTCCCCTCATTCTTGCCCATCCATTTCCTCCTCTCCCTCAGATCTCTTCTCCATCCTCCTCCTCCTCCTCCAGCTTTCCAGGGAGCCAAGTCTGTTTTTGATTAGCGTTCTCATGTAAACCTAAATTGTGATTAAACAAACAGTGTGAGTGCGTTTGGCCCGGTATCAAGTTTGCCTCTCTTAAATATATGTACAGACACACACACACACACACACGCAACGCCGGAGACATGAATATAAGTAGACATGTACAAACAAATGCACAACGTACACAAACATATAAGCAAACATGCAGACGCGGGCAGAGACGCAAATTAATAAACTATGTATACACATTTAGAAATGCATCAGGATGTACACACATGCTGTGTATTCATATTCAATAAAAGCCCTAATTGCGCACGTTAAGCCATCCAACCCCAATCAAGCATATACAGTAAGCACACACAGACACACAAATGGACGCACACATGTGGATGTACAGTTTGTGCCTAAACTAGAGTAAACGGGTCACGGGGAAAGTGTTCACTATATGTACGACTGGCTCCGGGACTTCCCGATCCAACTCTTTATTTGCGAGGTACAATTACAACCACATGCAGCCTCTGTGCTATTTCAGTATGAGCACATACAAATTCTTTGCCATTGCAAAAAAATAAATAAAACAAATCTACAAGCCCCCAGCCTCCCACGAACATTTCATAGGTTCTGGCCCTGCAGCTCGCTAGCTCGCTAGCTGCTAAAGTGGGCGGCTGAAAGGGAAAAGGTGTTGCTGCTGTGAACTTTAAGACCGCCTGCTTGGTGACCGCCTGGCTTTAATAACTTCACACATCCACATAAGAAGGCACATATAGGCCTACACACAAACTTCATAACTTTTGGCCTCTTAACTGCTTTCACAGACAAGAGCCAAATGTAACTTATTGCATTCGTATTCATACACTTTGTAAAGTGTTAAGGACGGATTGTGTGAGACTGAAACAGTAGAAATACAAAAACGTGGACGCACGCACAAAACTAAACAGCCGCCGGCCAGCGTTCAAGACAAAAGAAAGTCATTGTTACAGCAGGTTGTTGAATTTATAGAAACAACTTCATTCCCGCTGTTGAAAAGAAGAATGCGAGTGAAGCGAGAAGAGTGTTTGTGGGGCAAGAGGAAGGGCGACACACACGCTAAAGAGCACAACGTGTAATACTTTCTTGTTTTCTGATGGGCTGCTGTCACGGTGATCATGTCCCTGTCTGAAGTCTATTTCCTCTGCGTGCACATATCCACTTATGTGTCTAAATGGCCAAGAAATCAACCTTCTCCAGGATAAATATTACTGCGGAAATCGGGTTTCTTTAATCCCCCAACGCTCATTATTGGAGCACGGATTCTTGTTTAGAAATCGTTGGAGAAATCCGTATCCAAAAACACACACACATGAAGGAATGTACGAAACTTTTGAATTCCGTGATTTTCCGGATCTCTCAAATTATCATTCATTGTCTCTCTCTCTTTCTCTCTCTCTCTCTCTCTTTCCCGCTGTCTCTCACGCTCTCTCTGTCTCTCTCTCTCTTTCTTGGTTTTTGGTATCTCTGCAGCGTGTATTTATCTAAATGTGTCTTGGGACAAAATCACACTGCCGTTTGGGCTGTGGAAACACGCACACACACAAACACACACACACACAAATATACAGACAGACAGTCAAACACACGCACACACAAGCCGCTAAGAGCAGTCTTAATTTAGAGCAGCTCTGGTCAGTATCTTACCTTCCTCCGAATACCAGTGAATTTCAGTATGTGTCCTATGGTGCAGCTCCATCGTGGAGCCTATGGGCCACCTGGTGCAGCTCCATTCCAGAACACCTACTGCCATTATAACCTATAGGCATGTTTTCCTTTGTGTTAGAAAGCAATTATGATGTTTAAGATTTAAATCCAAGTAAGATTAATAAACTAAAATCACATAGTACTGATAGGCTCTGTGGCGCAGCTGCTTGTCAGGTCCTAATAGTCTTGTGGTGCAGCTGTATACCTTGGTTTGTACTTCTGAGTCATGTTTAATTTTAAGAAGTTCTGTCGTGGGTGTGTGGTTTGGTTTTAAGTCTGCTATGCACCAACACACGCACTCACACAAACATTGTTGCATCCAGATCCTGTGGTGTTGAATCAGCGGGAGAGGTAGCATGAGAGAGAGAGAGAGAGAGAGAGAGAGAGAGAGAGAGAGAGAGAGAGAGAGAGAGAGAGAGAGATGTACTTGTGTGTGCTTCCAAGTGCTTCTGTGTGTGTGTGTGTGTGTGTGTGAGTGTGTGTGCATGTGTGTGTGTGTGTGTGCTTCTGTGTGTCTGTGTGTGTGTGTGCTTCTGTGTGTGTGTGTGTGTGTGTGTGTGTGTGTGTGTGTGTGTGTGTGTGTGTGTGTGTGTGTGTGTGTGTGTGTGTGTGTGTGTGTGTGTGTGTGTGTGTGTGTGTGTGTGCTTGAGACTTATTTGTTTCTCGCCAGCATCCAGTGGCGTGAAAACCAAACAAAGGGCCCGGAGCCTAGTGACAAGAAAACAATCTTTCAATTGCTGACAAACAACGGATCCGTTTGTTCGGTTTGTGTGCGACAGAAAGAGAGCTCATGCAGGAAAGAAGGGGCGAAAAAGGGAAAGAAAGTAAACGAGTGAACCAGCCCGTGATGAAAAAGAGAAGACACACACGAATTCAGGCAGTTCACGTTCACCCCTCACCCCTCACCCCTCCAGACCATTCCCACCAATCGGTGCTGAGGCCCCATCTGTCGCAGCCAATCACTGGACGCACAGAGTCCGCCCACTTCCTGTAATATTAACCGTAACATTCCAGCAGGTAAACTATCGCAGTCGCCTCTAAATGGACAATTAGCCAAGATTAAAGGCAACCTCCTCGTCTTTCTCCATTACCTTAATTAGGAGGAAAAGACATCTCAAATGACCCCTCGCTCCCTGCAGCCTTCCTTCCCTCCCTCCCTCATTCCTCTCTCTCTCTCTCTCTCTCTCCGTCCAGCTTCTTTTAACCCCCGACTCAACCGGCACAGTTGTATTTACAGTAACTGAGGAAGGTCCACATTTTCACATCTGGAGGTTAAGTGCCTTGCTCAAGGGTAACCTAATGGTGCAGGAGAGCATGTCTCATTACCGTCCACTCGCCAGTGCAAGGGTTTAGACTGGCGACCTTCCAGGTCATGATTTGTTGACTATTGCCGGCCATTTCCCTTCTGCTATATTTCCATCCTTCCCTTTTTTTACTCCTCTTTCCATTAAACCTCCAAAAAAAACCTTTTAGGCTAAAAGTTTGGCTGCTGGTATTCCTGCTGTGATGCATTTTATAGGCTGCAGTTAGAACAATACGCAGCAGAGTTAAAGAGTATACAAGCTTTACTACAGTAGAGCATCTGAGCAAACTAACATCTGATTTAGCAACAGTTTCTTTTGTCAGTTTTCTTCATTATTAACGTTTGATTTTTTTTATTTCTATTTAAAATACAGCATTTGCTTGGAACCTTGGGTGGTGTCAAAAAAAAAAGCACCATGTGTTATCCACAACTTTTGTAAACGGAAAAACAAAAAAGAGCGAGTCGAGTTAAATAGAGCAGGGCATTGTTTATGAATTGAACTTCTCATTTGCAAAGACAAAGATTGTATTATTTGGTCTTTACAAGTTGCCCAGCTTGGCTTTAAACGGTGAAGTGTTTTAAGGACACACTTTATATCTCTGCGTTCTTGTTCAAAATAATGTTGCGTAAAATACACAAGGGTCTTCATCTTCATAGCCAGACAATGCATTTATTTCAGTGTCCATAAATGTTGAAACACAATAAAAAAAATCACCTCCTGTGTTCTGTAATAGGCAGCATCTGAAGCCCTCCTAGTGGTGAAGAAAAAGGGGAATTATCTCTCTCTGTCTGACGTGACTCATTTTTCTTCTTCATCGCCCCCCCCCCCCCCCCCCCCACCCCGTTCTCTCATGCAAACCAATCAACTGCAACCTGAGCTGCTTTAATGGGGGAGAATGATGAAGAATGACCAGCGCTGGCACGCATGCACAGACTGTGCATTTTGGGGCCCTGCACGCAACACTCACACACACACACACACACACACACACATTTCACAGGGGTGCTCGCAATAAAACGTGCGCAAACACACGCAAACTACCGGAGCAGAAAGTGAAGATAACAGGATGAGGCTCAGTCTGGGTCAGTGTTATTAGACAGGAGACTAACAGCCATCACGTCACTTAGCAAAGTAAACCTCCCCGACACACTCACATGGGCACTGATGCACGAAAGCCCTCGAACCCAAAGCCTCGCATTTTTCCATCCGAGCCATCGTGATTGTTGCTTTTCAAACCAAAAAAGTCATTGCCTTTCTAGTAAATGTGTTCTACGCAGAGCTGTGTGTGTGTGTGTGTGTGTGTGTGTGTGTGTGTGTGTGTGTGTGTGTGTGTGTGTGTGTGTGTGTGTGTGTGTGTGTGTGTGTGTGTGTGTGTGTGTGTGTGTGTGTGTGTGTGTGTGTGTGTGTGTGTGTGTGTGTGTGTGTGTGTGTGTGTGTGTGTGTCTCTGGGTGCATGTGCTGTGAGACCACAGTCTCTGCAAACTGTGGGGGGAAAACAACCACAGACTGCACACACTGAAACCCACAGACTCCAGTCCGCGATCCATCCATCTCACCATCCCTATCTTTGTTTGCTCCCTCCACCCCCCCACTTCTCCCCTACTGAGCACCTAGTGGGGTCACCAGGACTCCAACCCCCTCCATCCATCGACCCGCTCCCTTCATCCTCCACCAGCAACCTTTCATCCATCCATCTCCCTCCTTCACATGACCTCCCCCCAATACCCATCATTCATCTGTCTTCGTCAGGCACTCGCCATCAGCACGTAGCGCTCAATCAGAGCGTATTCCAACAAGAAACAAAGCCAACCTCTTACTACGAATCATCTCCGCAGGGTCCAAGACTCCTGGAAGACTATAATCCAGCCTGATAACTCTTGCCCTTACCTCCCACCTACCTCAAGAGCCAAACCTCCAACCCGTGCCTATTTTCCCTTGATGCTAGTCCAGCTCCTTCCCTCTCCCCCAGTCTCCAAACCTCAGACCACAGGGCTTTAATAAGGGGGTTAAGAGGTAATTCCTATCACACTGCCATCATTTAATATCTAACCGAGGCTGACAGAGAGGAAGGTTACGAACCCAAACCAGAAACCCACCAGCAAACCTCCCCGTCTCCTCCTTCTTCCCCTCCTGCTGTTATTCTCTCTTTCAGTGCCTCTAACTTTTGCTCTCACTCGGCTGTCATTCTACCTCCTGTTTCTCCCTCCTCTGTCTTTCTCTCTGACAGGCTCGCTCGTCTACATACCTTGCTATTGACACTAGCGCCGCTTCCCTAATTCGGAGAAAAACACGGCGCGGATGGGATAAGAGCACCGAAAAAAAAAAATGTACGAGGAAGATGAGAAAAGTGGAAAAGAAGAGAAAAAATAAATAAAGAGCAAGAGGAAACTCCAGACACTGTAATTTAGATTGTGCTGATGGCAAAGTAGGGATATAAAGAACATGAGATTTATAATGTTAAGTTTGGAACACGTTCACCCTTTCCACTCTCGTACAGAGTTGTCTGAGATCTCCGGGGATCCATATTGGACCGGCGATAAATAAGAGCTATCGAGAACAATTACGGGTTTTATAGAAGAGTAATCCAGGCGGTGGAGGGAATGAGACTGTCACTCATGCCGATCAAGAGAAAGGGTGGGAAACAGGAAGTAAACTCAGAGAGAGTGTGTGATGGGGAACGCGCGATTGAGTGCGTTTGCATCCCTCGCTGTGTGTGTGTCCCGGAAGCCACAGTGGACGTAAATGACGATTTCCTTCCAGCCATAACGGTCCACTTTGCTGTGTTCAGCAATACATCACGCTCATCACCACAATGTTCGAAACACGCGATTAAATATAGGTTTCACAGTGTGTCCCCTACTGAGAAGATTTCATCTTTCTGTGGCTTTTTCTGCCAACGCAAGAGATCGGCTTGAGGAAAGGTCCGCGGAAACTACAATTTATTGTCATAACCATAAACCGCAAATATTATCATAAAAAAAAAAAAAAGAATTGTTACTTTAGTGCGTTTCAAAATAAAAGTCTTGATTGCAAAAGAGAGGCCAACACACACACAGACATTGTCTACCTCTCACTTTATGTGAAGGCAGCCCAATAAAGCCCCCATAAACAGCCAAAAGGTTTAGAAAGGTGTGTGAACCTTCAACCTAAGCTGACAGAGAAGACTCTCTGAGGATAAGACCAATAGAAAACCTGAGTGTAAAGCCCGAGTGCAGACAGAGAGGGCATACGGGGAAGAACAGGAGACAGGGTGGATGCACCGATGGGACTGAAACACTCAAATCTGGGAATGTGAGATGAAAAAGAGAGGAGGGGAAGTGGGAGGCTTCTCTGCATCAGTGTGACCTGCTCTTACACTCTGAATGCTCTGGGAAAACTCCATATTACTGAATAAAAATTCCTCACAGGTCCAAGCAAAACATTCGCTCCAGGCACACTTTCACCTCTTAAAAATCGCGCGTGCACACAATCACACACACACACATACACACACGCACACGCTCCTTTTCACCTCTCCGCAGGAGCACAGAGCGGCACTGTGACACCTGGCGCGAGACTTGAACCCTCAACCCCAGATAAAAGTTCCGACATTGCACCGTGGCGGTGTTTTCAAATGGATCACGTAACACATCAAAAGAAGGCAAAAAAGAGCGGAGAGAGGGAGTGATAGAAGGAGAGATGGGAGATTTGAGGAAAGTGGGATGGAAAAACAAGAAAAAGGTGTACTCACAGGCGTCCTAGTTTGGGGTTGGACTGGAAGAGAAGCTCCGGGAGGAACTGGAGTTTGTTTCTGTTCAGGCGACTGTGGAGAGAAGAAGAGGGAGAAAGAGAAAGGAAAGAGCTCAATTAAATGGTTTCACTTTGTAAAACTCACAGAACTTGAACAGAAAATGGTGAAAAAGCAGGCGCTCATAAATCACTCAGATCGCTGCTTTTGTGTTGACTGAACTATCACCAACCAGGCGACGGGATCACATTGAAGGTCAGCGAGCTCACAGTTCAAAGGTCAAACTCATGGGAAAGTCTGTCTGGTTTCCTGTGATCGTGACTTACAGGTTATCATGCTGTGTTTTGTGTGTATGTGTGTGCGTGTGTGTGTGTGTGTGTCAGTTGCAGGTTATCGTCCTGTAAGCTCTCTAAAGCCAGTTATCGCTATTATCCCCGCATGAGCTTTTGACCTGGGAGTGAAAGGAGGAACAAGTTTAGGTTCCCGGCGTCTTCCAGTCATCTGCACTTCGTTGAAAGCTGTGTAAAATAAATTTTATGGAGAGATGAAACACGTGCAGACTGTTATCATATAGCAAAAATAGGCTTGATCATATCGTCAAAATGCACAAAATGCAGGAGCTTTGCCAAAGAATTCCTATTTAATTACCACTTCTTGCATTACTCCTCAAGCATTGGTCCGGACACACAAGTCTGAGAGGTTTTGCACTCTTCAATCCAAGCTTTCTAATAAGTAGTGTCAGATGTTTGCAGCCAAGATAAACTGTCCCACATCTTGGTAAAAGATGGCTGCACATTTACAACAAACAACAAAACCATAACTAAAAGTTGCTTTTTAGATGCAAAAACTATGTATTTATGAGCAACGGGCGAATGAAAAAGAAAAGCGACAAAAAATGTAACGTAATGTATCGGTCGGAGGACCTTCGGCATCACTAAAGATCACGTGGTTCTTAAATAAGCTTTTAGACTAACAGTAACGGCCAATCAGAAGAGCGTACCGGTCCTGTGCATAAACTCATCCACTCATTGGGTGCGGCTCACTCAACCTACACGGGTATCCATGTAGGTTGAGTGACCCACACCCAACGACCCATGAGAATTTATCTTTTTATGAACACGACAAAAAATCTAAAAGCACCAGTAGGATGGGCTGGCTTTCATTAATTACCAGATGGATAAGCAGTTAATTATTAGGACAAAAACAAGTTAATAACAAGTCTTGATTAAGACCCTCTGGGTGCAGGGTTCTGGAGTTGAATAGTTTTTGGTTCCAAGAAACTTTTTTGGGACATTTCTGTTTTCTTCTTTGATATGTGTTTGCATGTGAAATACCATTCTGTGCTCGAGTATGTTGAACATAAAATGAACACATGGCAATTATTTACAAAGGAATGAGAGGCTGAGGAAGATGGAGAGGGTGAGAGACTGGTGTTGACCAACAAGGTAGACGTGTGTGTGTGAGGGTGACAGATGTGTCTGCTTGTGTGTGTGCGCGTGGGTGTGTACGTGTGTGTGTGTGTGTGCAGGACGAGGGTGGGGTTGGCTGCAGCAGAGATAAATGAGGACAGCGTGAGTAGAGGGAGTGAAAGTGTTATCAAGCTACCAAAGCATTTGGCTGATAGACGAGGCGTGGAGTGGAAGACGAGAAGAAAAGGAGGATGGGGGGGGTCACGGGGGTCACAGAGTAGAATCTGTTCTGGAGAAGACACAGACACCAACCTTTTAACCCTTATGATAATGAGAATGAGACCCCAACTTTCACTTCTGTGTGCACCAATGGAAAGAGAGCTGCAGCCCAAAAAGAGCTACACCCTCCATTTGAAATAATTGACCCTTGCTCTGAGAAAATAACTGCTGGTACAAAAGTGTAAGCGCCCGATCGGCTACTGTTACAGTTCTGAGTCATTTTGAGATGTTCGCTCATAAAACAGTTATGGTTTTGAAGAGAAGAATCCTTTGTGTGTTTTCAAATACTAATGACGAGTTTCTTCTGCTCGGGAACCTTTGAAACGTTACCAGGCCACAAGTCCATGGGCACTGTATGTCTTTTAATTTGGAAAATTATCCCTATTAGTCAGAATCACAGTAAAGTCCAGGAGAAATGGTTTGGAGACTGAAGGGAAGTAATCTCACTGGGCCAGTTGATCTAAAAATCCGGAAATTTGATACATCTTTGTCAGGAAAACAAAATATGAACTCAAATGTCTTTAAAAAAAAGCCCCTTCTTTCTGCAAAATATCCATCAATTACATATTGCGGCCTCATAACGGAGTCTGTGTTCTGATGGCCACGTGAGGTGAACTGACCATACCCATGAGTGTATAATTCATGTGTGGACATACGTGGATGTATTCCCCCAAAGGAGGTGACGACTTAAGCTCCATGTTTTTCACACAGACTCAGCACCACGACCTCTCACCCCTAAACTTTCACCCCGATGGCCATAACATCAGAGACCCTGTGAACTAAGCATTTTAAAAAGCCTTTCGCTATCCCAGAGAACAAAATTAAAAAAAGTCAGGACACTGGTTATCATCACCGTTCTTTTAAAATATGGTTAAGACAATTAACTTTAGTTTGTATTCCTTCGATGAGGTCAAAGTCATCCGTATACTCTACTTAACTTTGGCTGAATACATTCAACTTGCACACTGCCTTGGATGCCATCTCGTGTGAGTTTTAACACACAGCTATGTTGCCTCCTACCCTCTCACCCCTGACCTCTGACCCTTCCTGACACACCGCATTAAAGAGCCATTTTAACATTAAAGCAGCCCGTCACCTCACGCTTTCACTGGTGGTTGTGTGATCTCCATTAAGAGACGAGATACACATGTTGCTGCCACTCAACGTGTGCCGTCACCTCAACCGAATGAACGTCTTCCATCCATCTATAAACTCTCCTCTTCATGGCAGACAAAGTCTTGAAATCTATCTGGCCCCCATGCCGTTTGTTTAGTGTCACTTCAAGTTACTATTATCGTGATAATGTGGCAGCACAATGTGGGAAGACAGTGCTACGACTCCCTGCTGTACTGAAATAGCTCAGAACCTGACATTATTATATCAGTGAGGAAATTCTCAGCTCCATTCCAAGCCCGGCGACGTGAACTCAACGCTGTGAAGACAGCCAGTTCCTGTCAGCTATATGCTTGTTACATATCCTGAATGACACCTTTAAAAAAAAAAAAAAAAATTAAAGTAGAATTTTAGGAGTTAACGTCTGACAATACGCAGTGTGCTGCTCTGGCATCATGAGCCCTGTCCTGGAGAGCTGTCTGTCTGTCATCCCTCCAACACAGTCATAAACATGCAGGTGTGTGTGTGTGTGTGGGAAGTGTTGTGTTGTGCACTGACACATTGATTCTGTTGACTCGAGCCTTGGTGTGAGCTGACGGACACACACACACACACACACACACACACACAGACACACTGAACAAGGCAATATCTATGAGAGATTCTGAGGTTGTGTGTGAAGTGGATGGACTTGGGTATCATCCAGACACTCTCTCTGTGTGACTTTGGGTGTAAATGTGTGTGTGTGTGTGCTCTACAAAACTGACAGCAAGTCAAAAGGTGTGTGTATTTTTCAGGGGAAATGGAAAATCTGCAGTAGCAAGTCAAATATTTGCAAGTGTGTAAAGTTGTGTGCATGTATGCATATTTTGGGATGTTTATTTTTGTGCTTTTTTGTAGCCCGGTGTTTGTTTGTTTTTACGTGCCTAAATTACCTTCAGTGTGCATCAGCTGTTTAGCTTCTTTTTTTTTCTCTCTCTATTACGCAGAACCGTGAGCAATATGTAGTTAGTGGTGTACTTACAGTCGCTCCAGCAGGCGCAGGTCTTGGAAGGCTCCTCTCTCGACAACACTGATCTGATTGTCCTCCAGATGACTACAGGGACATGAAGGAGAAAGAGAACAGCAGTTGTAGTTACTTTTATAATTCCACAAAAGAATAACAGCCAAGACAAGGGAGAGAAACTTTCAATGACAGGCTGTCAAATGAGGCAACGTAAAAAGAAATGACCTTAAATAGTTGGGGTAAGGCTTCTTTTTTTAAAGTCCTAAATTAAATATCAAATTAGTAGTTGGGAACATCTATCCACAGCCAGCTTTCCAGGCTGACCTAGAGGTTCAAAAACGAGATGAATCTAATTTTTCTGGACAGCGCAAAACATCAGCTGCTTGCCAGAAAGAAATAAGGAGATTTCAAACATCGAGAGAGACATTTGTACTTTTAAAAAATTCTTGTATAAACAGGGAATCAGTGCACTCAACTAATTAATCTGGCACCAAGCAAGCTATTTGAAAAGTTTAAGACGCGCAGCATTTCACAAATGTCCCAATCTAGTGAGCCAAAACAAACTATTAACAACCCATCCCTCTTCCACCCCTCACTGGATATCTTCTCCGTTTCGTGTCTGTCTTTCCAGTGCTGCTCCCAACGCCGTGTATATTACTCTTCTTCTTTTTTCTATCTCTCTCTTTTCCCTCCTTCGAGTGTGCTGTCAATGTTTTCGGAGAGATCTAAGGTTTTCCAGATGGGTAAAGGAGAAAGAACATCTCTCCAGATATGCTTGTTTATATCTTATGTCTGAGGATGTTAAGAGTGACATCTCCTGAGAGGGGGAGGCTGATGTGAGAGACAGAGGGAGAGAAGAGGGAAGAAGCAACAGGGACAGAGAGAAAGGAGGATGCAGAAAGGAGAGAGAGAGAGAGAGACACAGAGGAGGGAATAAGCAACAGGGAAGGAGAGAAAGGAGGATGCAGAAAGAGAGAGATAGAGAAAGAGACTCAGAGAGAAGAAGCAACAGGGAAGGAGAGAAAGGAGGATGCAGAAAGAGAGAAAGAGAGACACTCAGAGACCCAGAATGAAAGATGGATCGAGTGAGAGCGATATTAAAGGAGGACTGAAGAAGCTGTATCAAAAGAGACCATATCTGGCCTGCCATGTGGACTTGAATTGTTTTGGCGTGACCCTTCCTTTAAATATTCTTTCAAATGTTTAGACAGATATGCAGCTATATTACAGCCATTAATCAGCAGTCTGTCATACCGGCTCTTTCTCTCCACGTGCACACACACACACACACACACACACACACACACACACACACACGGCTGAAAGATAACAGACTCAGTCACTCAAACATGGACATAAAGAAAATACCTTTACGATGTACGCATGCGTGCATCATTTTGGAAGGGCGGGGGGGGAATGATTTTAAAACGTCAATCATGCAACACAACAACGAGTCATATATACTTTTTTCAAAAATCACGAAATATTAAGTGATAAATGGTGCAGCATGCTCAAACCGGTTTACACACAGAAACATATGCTACAGAAAAGTTGAGCTGCAGAATAAAGTCGAAACTCTAAACTAACTAAGGCTACCGCACACTGTCAAGGCAAAAATACATATTGTACAGGAGATGCATATACACACACACACACACACACACCTGGTGTCAGATGTGCGTACAAACACATAAAGAGTACACTCTGGTAGCAAGCACACACACCAGTATTAATCCGACACGGTTATTCAGGTCTCGCTACATTTCCTCGATCCTGATAAAAAAGCCGCCCTCGTAAACTCGGGGTTGTAAGCTGAATTAAGACATAACTCTGAGTAACTATAAGAGATCATTTGTCCAAATGAGGGATCAACCGCATGCTGATTTATTGACAGACGTTTATAAAGACAGGGGACATAAAGCCAAACACATGGTGCAGGGAGTCGATGCTGGCATATTGTTAGGATGAGGTATTGTTTCTATATTGGTCTGTCTGTAGCATTCGTCATCGAGATGGAGGAAGAGGAAGAGGGAGGAAGTGTGTCTAATAACACTTTCATTCAACCATAATAGAGAGTCTGAGCTACCATTAAAAAGCGCACGATGATGTCACACTTCCTCGTGGCAAACGCAAGAGCACTTGGCGTACAAAAGGAAATAAGGAAATACTTGAGGGGATATTAACTTCACTTGTTGTTTACGCACAACGGGTGAAAACCACATTAACGTCCCAGCAGCCAAATGTTAAATATCGAGCTCAAGTTTTCACCTACGTCTAAATTTGTTTGGAATTACTTAATTTCGCCACGGTCTGGAAGAAATCTGGCCGAGCAAAAAGGCTGCCAACGATCTTACGCTAAGTGTTGCGCATGCCGCACGGAGGCCGAGGCGAGCTGCGCCCGTGATTACGGCGAGACGGTCCGACCGCTGGGATTAAAGAGCATCCGGACCGCTGGGTTGGTTTACGCCTTTTTGAAAGATAAACAAAGGGTTAAATGTTTCCTCGGATTACAGCAGAGAGTCGGGAGTTAGCGTTTTATTGAGCTCGGATACTAAATGTTAAGATTTTAAGTAGCGCCAAACAAGTCCAATTGACTTCTTTTATTTTCCTAGAATCCTGAGGTCGTTGAGGTGCGAATGTACCACAAGATCATCTCGCGGTAGAAAATACACCTGAAATACCCAAGTGTAGTTTGGGGATTGGTCAGATTATTTGTAATGGAAGTCAAGTATTTTCACAAGACTAATTATCAATAATTACTCGCCTGTATATATAAGCATGGGCATTGAGAAATACTTTGTCTGCAGCTATTAGCCTTCCCTGGGAAAAATGCTAGGAGTGTGTAACTACATGCAAACGTTTCCCATGGGATGCATGTAAGTGACCAGGAATCCCAGAACTCGGCATGAAGAGTGTGTGTGTGTGTCTGTGTGTGAAAGAGAGAGCGAGAGATCGAGAGAGAGAGAGAGAGAGAAAGGGAGATATAGAGGTCTGGTAAGTAACAGTAATACCTTCAGATAAGGGGAAAGGCTACTCTGTGTGACCACGTAGGCTTTTCTTCATCCCATGTGTGTACACACTTTCTCAGACTATCTTCCCTTTCCCAAGCCATCTCCTTCCCATTTCTTTAAGAGATTTAGAGAAGGGAAATGTCACAGCAGTTTATCACCAACCACATGAAACAAGCTGCTGGCCCACCACACACGCACAAACACACACACACACACAGCCTCTTTCCCTTGGTTCTTCTCACCCTGTCTCAAGTGGGATATACACTATTTCTCTATTTCTCTCAAACACGCACACAAAAGAAAACCTGAAAAGTTTTAAAAAATCATTGTAGTCCTCACAAATATGGTTAGAGTTAAACAAATGCAAACACACACAAGCATAAACTTATTTCCACTCCTCAGCGTAGTTTGTGCTCCGAGTGTATTTTTATCTGCCGGTCTGGTTAAACAGAGTGAGGAGGGAAGCTGCATGCAGCAAACAGTGATTATAGTTATTATAGGCCTTACACACACACACACACTCACACACTCACACGCACACATATTTGAGCCACTTGAGGCAGAAGAGTGAGAGAGCCCTTGAAATCAATTAGGACAGCTGAGAGGAGACGAGGAGTCACACTCCTGTGGCATGCGGCCGTTTAAATAAGAAGAGTCAGACCATCAGCGAGGACTTTAGCGCGTCATTGGATTTTCTTTCCCGGGGTGCATCAAGGATACTCAAGAAAAAAAGATGTCCATTTGAGATGTTTACTGACAGCTGCATGTTAAGTCCGTCGTCAATAAATTGCCTTTGGAAGTCGTTTCACCGTGTAACCGCCCAGTCGTCAGGCAGGCTCAGCGGTTTTATTCTCTTTTTGGGGTCCCAAAGACAACAAAATACTTCTCTGAACAGAAAGTATTTCACAAACATAACTGGGGTTGGAATCCCCAGTTATGACACATCAAGTTAGTTCAGCTCTGTGTGGCCAGTATGCAGAGGAGAAACAAGAAGAACACTTTCAATATTCATTGTGGAAATATAAAGTATTTTTCAGTTTCTTGTAGCGTAATAGCATGCGCACAACTTTATACATCTATAAAGAATGTCAAATGTATGCTACTGATTTCTTATTTTCGAAGGCGTTCTGGTATTTCTGGATTGCACAACTTAAAAAAAAATATTCAGCATTCCCCAACTATTGTTCAGACATGGGGGGGGGGGGGGGGGGATTCCGACTTATCTTTTCTTTCACCGTTTCACATGAAACATGACTCACACTTTCTTGCAAACAATTCCAATAATGCAACATTTTGTTTCAGCAGTTTCGACGTCTGCATACCATCATATCTGCACCAGTTGTAACATATTGTTGCTTGTTCGACAAATGCACGTCTTGCTGCTTGGCATGTCAGCTCATAATTACTATATTATTTAACTTCATAAATATGCAGTAATTAGGCAATTCAACTCCTAGGATAAGACATTCTTAAATTCTCTGCTGCTCTGAAATCCCTAATTAGGCTGGGAAACTTTATTTTATAGAGACGTGTTTCCCCTATAGCCATATACAGGCCTATTAGGTAAATGTAGCACTTGCTTAATTGCTCCAGCGTGGCATTTTTTTTTTCTTCTTCTGTTAATGGGATTCCTTGTAAAAGAAACAAATACAGTCACAATGAGGAAAAAGAAAGAGTCCATAATATACCTGCGGGTACCTGGTAGAATAAACATAAAAGACATCATATTTAAATGACTTAATGGGTCGTTTGATAGCATCTCAGAGGAGCATTTTTTCCGATCCGCCAAGTGTGTTGAGGTGTGTCATATATACAACGTGAGCCGCTTGACTGAGGGGAGAAAGATCCCCTACACGGTTAAAAGAAACCAACGCTTGCTGTTGGCGATGAGATGCAAAGTCACACGCTTCGTATGCCCAAACATCTACTCACGCCATGGGGGATGAAAGGCTCCAGCTTCAATCTATTTCAAGCTATAAAACATTGAGCAAAAGCACGTTCTTTCAGCGCTACAGTTATTTGATCAAAGATTACTGACATGTCTTTAATCCCACGGTAGCCCTACACTTTCAGTGTTGTGAAGCACCTCGTTAAAAGTTAAAAGTTAAAAGTGAGCTCATGCTCACGCGGGGAATAAAATAAATAAAAAATCATACAAAGAGATTTGCTCTGGAGTGGCGAGTTCGAGTGATTTCAGAGAATTAGGCACATTGGCAGATTTCCTTGTTCTTAGGATGTTCTCAGACTCTCTCAACCAGAAACAAACAAACAAACAAAGAGATGTTGAGGATACAAGTTTTTTTTGCATGAGGCCTGTAATCTTTGGACACAAATAAATAAACACAATGAGCGAAACATTCAATGTAATTTGAACAACCTGGCTCAACAACAGTCATTTGGGCAGCGGTGAACAGAAACAAAGACAGAAACAGACTTACAGGATCCTGAGGTTCTTGAGGCCAGAGAAGTCCACTTTGGTGACTCTGGTGATGTTGTTTCTGTTCAAATCCCTGCGGAGAGACAAAACGAAAAGGTCACAAATATGATCGGTAATGAGTTTGATCAACAGTCTGAACTTAATATGGCACAGTGTATCCTCAAAGCATAGGAATTTTTATTATGAAGAGCAAAGGAACGTCAGTGTGTCTGCGTTGGTGTGTCTCTGTGTGTGTTCTCGCTCAGTCAAATTAGTGAATGTGTTCGTAGGACAGAGCGTGAGAACGGCCTACAGCACATGAGCCCACACACACACACACACACACACACACACACACACATACACCAAAGCACCCAAACACTCCTACCGGACAGGCACCAGGAGACTTCTGCGCACACACACTCACACTTCTCCCCACACACATAGCGCTCCTGCCGCTCTGACTTATTTAGACGTTTTCCAAAAAGAAGTGGGATGAAATTATTTTCTCTTTCCATCATCAGAGTTTAAAAGCTTATCGTGTTTCCTGGCTGTCATTCAATCTGTTTTAACTACGGGTGCACAATGTATGCACACTGCAATGTGAACTGACTGCCTGAGTGTGTGTGTATAGACTAGTTCCCTTTATACGGGTTTGCTGTTTATTGAAACGCTGTCGTACTGGAGGAATTAGGCCAAGGGAAAAACACACACACACACACGCGAGCGCAGACAAACAACACACACAATTTTCTCTCCAATTTCACACACACACACACAACTCTCTTTCCCTTGCTTTGTAAGCTTTCGCTCACTCACAGACGCACACACTCACACACACACACACACACACACACACACATAAACAGAGTCTGGTTTTGCCATGTGTGTTTTTCATAATACACCTAAACATTTATAAATCTGATTTAAGACCATATTAGGTTTCAAAAGGCTTCTCCAAGCTGCCATGGCAAGGACCACTAATAAGAGCCATACCCCCGGCCTGAGACAGGGAGGGCTGGTGTGGTCGAGGTCAAAGCCAAAGCTTAAAATGGGGTCCAGCAGTCCAACAGGGGTCCTTGAAAGGTCTTGGGGGGCCATGAAAAGTTCCTGATGCTATGGGGAGGACACGTGAAATGACAGAGACCCACAGCCACTACAGTGCAGATCGTTATAAATAATATGCAACAACAGATACGTTCTCCCAATGAGCTCACAGTCAAGAATTGAGGATTCTTGATACGAGAAAAAGAGAAGTTTTCAGCCAAAACTGCCCAGTAATATATTAATAGACAGACAGACATAAGTTATTGATTAGCTGGTGAGCATAGTGGAGAACAGATATTTCCTGCACGAGTTTGTGGAAACTAAAAAGAGCTGAAATGACTTTAAATAGACTTATTTCTGCCATGGTGCCAACATTTCTGTCTGTTTTCTATTTGTGTAAGTAACTGCTTGCTAACACGTTCGGAGTTGTACTCCCAATTTGTGCTGCTCCACAGCGCTGGGTCAGTTTTTGCTGCATCCATTTTTTTTAAAAATACTAATAGATAGTGGAGATAGAGGAAGAGTGGCGAGTATGAAAGAGGAATATGCGACCAACGGCAGGCTTAGTCAGACTGCCTGTAATTGACAGTTCCTTGGAAAGCGAAGCAGCTTGATTAGCCTTCTTGGACGTGGTGAAGAATTCAACACAGCATTGATTTGTCATTTTCAACTAGAGGAAAGATCTGCTTCCAGGATGAAAGAAACTGTTTTTTTCTTCTTCTTCTTCTTCTTTGTTGTTGTTTATTTCAAGTATCCGCTCACTTCTGAGTGACTTTGGGGCAGCGTCCAATCCGAATGCTTCTGTTCCACATCTATCAATGTTCTCCTCCCTGTCTTACCCCTCTGCCTTCATCTTTTCACTTTCTTTTTTTTGCTTTCTTCCCTTCATCTATCTTCCAGCGGTCCTTTCCCCAGTCACCGCTCTTCAATGGGAACCAGTCAGTCCTCCACAGTCAGCCTTATCCTCCACTTTTTCTTTGTCTCTCTAATCTCCCCACGTTTACAGTGTCTCCCCCTCTTTCAATCTCTCATGTCTTATCCTTCAGTCGATTAAACACTTTTTCTTTGCCTCCCTCCGTTTTTCTGCCTCCCCCTAATCTCTCCTCTTTTATCTCAATCTCTCCCTCTTTTACAGGCTACATTTTCCCACTCGTTTTTTTTTTAATCTCTCCATCCTTATCTCCATCTTCCTCCTGGTCACAGTGGAAACTTGTGCTCTCACCAGGGGAACCACTCTTGACTCAAACAAACAGAGGGGATCCAGGTCCAGGTGGAGCGCCGTCAACCGCCGAACGAGTGAGGAAGCCAAAGCCGTCACTGCCAGAGCAAAACGAGATGTGCTGTGAAATTAAACGATAACATTGTCCAACGAAAATAGAACACCGAGTCACAGAGATGTATAAAACTAAAAAAGGGGGAAAGTACGACGTCTCGACATTCTTCGAAAGAAAAGAATGAAAACAGACAGTAACGTCGTTCTATAAATAAACAAGAATTCATAATTTACCTTCTCCCACCGCTCACGTGCATTTAACAAATACTCTGGTAAAGCAATATGACGACACTTGCTGTTGCTATTGTGCCGATGTAAAAGGTCGTGGATCATTATTATCCTGCAACTTGCAGCAGGGTAAAGTGGGTGGGCTCACCTATTTATTTGTCATTAATGGTTACGCATGAACAAGATGAAGAGTGAGCAGTTACCGTCGATCCTTACAGTTTCAGAATTCCGATGAGAGAACTAATTCTCCCTAATTGGCACACACGCAAACATACGAGCGTAATTAAATAAATATTAAAATCCCGAGCGGTTGGAGTTGGTGGCAGTCGGCAGATTAGTAGTGAGAAGCGTCAGGTTATCATGGCTGAGCTTAACACCCGCTCGAATATGTTTGGATGTGTAGCCACAAGCCTGGTGAGCGAGCCCATGATTGCGATGCAGAAATCAAGCACCTGACGCCAATCAGCAGTAATGACAGAGCAGCTGGAGCGCTGCGCTTGTATAAGCCGTAACATAAGAGTAAGTACATCCAGTGTTGTGCATAGAGTTATGGACTTCTGTAATCTCAAAGGAATTAGGGAAAAGTTGTTTGAAAAGAGCTGAGACACAGCGGGCTGCCATTATACTTCAAAACAATGTAATTCGGCTGTAGAGTACATTTTTGCTCTCAGCCAATAAAAATGGCTACAGAGGATCCGAATGACTTCGAGCTAGTGAGGCGGCCATTTTTTTATGCACCTGGTCTGCTGAAGTGTGGGTGTCTACCCCCACCCCGGCAGTAAAGCTTAGCTTAGCTTTAAATTTAACTGACCAGCTGGCCGTCAGACAACTAACAAGAGGCTTTAGCACACAAGCTCTAACCGCTGTTTGTTTCCATTACAGGCAGAGGTGTGTGTGTGTGTGTGTGTGTGTGTGTGTGTGTGTGTGTGTGTGTGTGTGTGTGTGTGTGTGTGTGTGTGTGTGTGTGTGTGTGTGTGTGTGTGTGTGTGTGTGTGTGTGTGTGTGTGTGTGTGTGTGTGTGTGTGTGTGTTTACACGACAACTGGATAAGACCAGAATGCAAACAGCAGGTGTTCGGGGAATTATTGTACCATACAACCCACGCACAAAAGGCAGCACCCCACCACATCTCACCCCAGACCAGTGAAACCAGTGACCCTTACAGTCTGGCTCCTTTGGGCCATGATACTGGTTGACTGTACACACACACACACACACACGCACACACGTCTGGTGTCTGGAGGCCTGATTCACTTACGGCACAGCTTTATTGGTGGCTTCACCCCAGAGACTGAGAAATAACTATTAGAAAGGAATCTTAAGCGAATGACAGATCCCGTGACAAAGACTCCCAAGAGCTCAATGGAATGAAGAGTTGGCCTGACCTGCATCTGTGGTAAACCATGAAATATTAAGTGAAGACGTGAGCTTGAAACGTCTGGTTTTGGTCCAATCCGTGGTGTTTTTTGTTTTCTTGACCTTTGTCCCCTTTCTCTCTCTCTCTGGGACCACAGCGAGGAATAACGATTAACTGCTGCGAACAGTTTCCTCTCTCTGCTCCGTCTCTTGTCTAACTGTCTCTGACACTGACATTTCCTTGTTTCCACTTTGTCTCTCACTCTCTCGGCCGCTGCGTCCGTATCTCTCCATCCTTTCCCTTTCATCCTTTTGTTGTTTCTGCGTCCGATGCTTCGTTTCCCCGAATGCGCTCGCTTCCTGTTGCTAATCTACTGTTATTTTCCACCGATTCACTTTCTCATTCCTCCTTTCTTGTTCTATTTCCTTCTTCCTCTCACTGAGATAGGTATGCTCAATTTCTCTCCAGAAATCTAAACAGTTACGCAAAGGAACCCTAATTGCCTTCTTCCTTTTCCTCTGAGCTCTACAGTGTGTATGCCACCAGAAGCACAGAGCAGGCGTCAAGCTGCTTCTAGATTGCCCGTCATTGCAGCTGCAATCCATCGACTTGAAATGCTCCGATATCACATTTAGCAACACCTACTCAGACTTTTTTTGATCTAATCACTAATTGTAACCTCGCTTCATTGAAGGAGAAGAAAGGTCTATATGAAGAAAGGTCAGAAGCCAAACAATTCAGAGTATAAAAAAACATCATATGCAGCAAAAAAAACAAACGATAATGGCTTAAATGAAATCTAATTAAACTAACTATTCTGCTCTCACTTTGCATGTAGGTGCAAATCAAGCGAGCTAAACCGATTCCTATAAAAGGTTAAAGACAAGGCATTGGCCTTTGTAGTTTTCCCCGGAAGCAATCGTGAAATTGGGCCCATAAATAGAGTTGGTCCACAAGAGTACAAACAGTAACAAACAGTTGTTTACAATGTTGTAAGAGCAACACATTAGCTTCAGATTGCTAAAGACTATACAAGGAGTTCCTCCAGAGAATGATTCAACAGAGGCATTTGGGGAGCAGACACTGTGTGTGTGTTAAAGGTAATTGTTTACCATATTGTTAATTGAAAGGTTTAGTTCAGCAAACTAGTTTACATGTTCACTGACTAGACTACGTTCTCTACATCCTCGTTGTTAATAAGCTTGAACAAGATGCAATATTGTGCATTTTATTTGTATTTATATATATATATATATATATAATATACATATATAATAATATATATATATATATATATATATATATATATATATATATATGTGTATTGATAGGAAAGTTTTTTCTTATATCCATTTTAAAAATTCCCCGTCCGCTCTCATTTTAGAACTTCAGATTGGATTGACCAATGTGCCCAAAATAAATAATCCATTCTAAATGAATACAGTTAACATAGAAGAAGCAGGAAGCAAGAAGCAGACTGGGTCAAGTAGAACAAGTTCTCTATTAAAAAAACATAAATTATGAAAGTAAAAGACGTAACCATGGAAAGCGTTCAAAAAGAACGACATGTTCAGTCTCCGTTTGCGAACCATGTATCGTCTACAGGAGTTTACCAGAATCTACAAGTTTAGGAAAATTTGGGGGTTATGTGGAAAATTTGGTCTCCCGTGTGACCGTTTACTGCCGTCTTGAATTTCTGTCACAGTGACACTAATGGGAAGTGAACTCTCTCGTATTACAGAACTGCTCTCTGGGATGCACGGGAATCATCACTTGGAGGTTTTGGGCATTCACATCATACACAACACACACTGCTGAAGGCTTCTGAACACACTCCTACCTTTGAGGACACCATGTCCTTTTTTTTAAAAAAACACACACACACGGCAGGTCGTTTAAAGGCTCACGTCAAGATTACGTTGACTCAGTAATCCATAAACATTAAGTTTTCCGTTCCGAACATGACTAAACATTACTTTCTCAAACACATCTGTGTCACTGCCTTTAAAACCAAATATTACCAATAATTATATGATTTTAAATTAAAAAGCAACCAAATGACTCAAGCCTGGCAGCCTACCACTAGTTGTCGTAGCATGTTCACAGACAGCCATCACATTCAGCCACGGTGGAAATCACACAGCACAAGGGAGTATTAGCTCACTGAGGGGAATCTGTGGAGAAGACAAAGGTTTGCCTGGTGTGATGCATTTACAGCCACCACGGCGAGACACTGATCCCACTGTTGGAGATTGTTTCTCGCGTAGGCTTTGCAAGCTTCTCGGACGCATTCTGACACTTGACATTTAAAAAAAAAAAATGAATTTCCGGCCAGTGTTCCTCACCATACATTTGTCACAATTTTTTTTTTCTGTTTGTACAAATAAGCAACTTTGCTCATTCTTGACATTTGCCAGGTCTAGAATGCTGACGGGAAAAAAATAAACAAGACGTGGGTGAATTTCTTTCCTCAACAAAAAAGAGAGAGAGAGGAAGAGCAGCTGAGGCACTGATGATAATGGAGCCATAAGTCAGTAAAAAACTTTTCCTACAGCAGACTGAAGGACACTCATTTCACTCCATAAAGGGGAATCCAGTTGGAATGATGCACAACACAACTCCCTCCGTCTCGTCATCACTCCTCCATCACTCCTCCATCACTCCTCCTGTTCGTCTCCGCCCTTTTTAATTACCTCTTTTTCATGTCATCCTCCATTGCTTTGTTTTGCTGTCTGTCACAATTGGTTTCTCTCCCCCACCTAGTCTCGATGCCATGTCGACTGGAAAAAAATAAGTTTTGGTGTCACTGTTGACCACGCAGGCTTGACCACATTAGGGAGTCGCCTGCAAGCGTCCTTTTCTTTGGAGTCGCAAGCCGAGAGGGCTATAAACCCGCGCTGTATTTGGTTAGCTCCTTTTCTCTGCCGGAGTTTATTGGGCTGCATTGCTTTTGTCTGGATTTACTACTGTTGTACTGTAAGTAAACGGGGTGGAGGGGTTGATTTGAGAGGGCACTTGACAAGAACAAGGACTGCTGCTTCCTCAACAGAGGCCAGGTCAGAAAGAAAAATAAGAACAGAGCTTAAAGGGAATGCAAGAGGTTGAATGAGCGACTGAGAGAAAGTGAATGATAGAGAGAGTGAGAGAGAGAGAGAGAGAGAGAGGCACACATGCAAAGTGCATGGACCAGCTTTTCCATCAGCTTCCAGATGTAACATAAACAGGTCTGTCACTTTGGTCTTGGATGAAGATCGGACCGAAAAGGGAAAATTGTGGCGCGAGTCACACTCATAGTGTACACACTTACTGCATGCACACAAATAAACACACACACACAGACACACGTAAAGTGGAGGGGTACACACAGAAACACACACCGAGTAAAGAAGAAAGTCCCTGCAGAAGGGTTCTAATGTGTTGCTTTGGTGACAGTGGCCTAACAAAACAGTGGCATAGCCTGTTAACATCAAATGACTCCAAGCGTACAGCACACGCACGCACACACACACACACACACACACACACACACACACACACTCTGAAGCCCTCCGGTCTGAGGACTTCTGCTTCAGCAGAAAACCTCAGGGGGTCATTTGTGACTGGGTTGTTTCTGTGTGTGTTTCTATGTCTCTCTCTCGTGATATGTGTCAAAGTTTCCAACTACAACCAATTGCATGTTTAATCCGGTGAAAGCATGGAAGCATACCGCGTGTTGCCTAATGAGTGTGTGCAATGTGTGTGTGTAAGTGTGTGTCTGGCTGAATACGTACATTCCTCTTCCCCAATTCTCCTCCCATGAATGTGTATGCGTCTTCATTTGGAATATAAATGTACCTCTTTCATGCGAGAATGCTGGTGTCTTTGTTCTTGCACCATCTTTGTGAAGGACCCCTTTTAAGACCTTGAGAATGACGATACTCTTTTGGCTGGTGTTCACTACTTCAAAAGGGTGGTGTGAGGGTTAAAAAGACAATTATAGTTTCATACAACCTGGGTCTTATTTTAGTAGTTTTGGCCATCAAATCATCATTCTTATCTGTAATTATATCACATTACACTCCAAGTGAAAAGAAAAAGGCAAGACCTCAAGCCGTCAGACGATCATAGAGATTTCAAACCAACCCCCAGGTTAGCAAAACTTACTTTGAAGGGAAAATGAAGGCAAAGTGTGAAGTAATCGCCCCAAATTATTCGCGGTGAACATCCATCACAGTTAAGAGACCTGCTTTGACAAACCATACTTTCAGTACTCGTGCACACAGTTGTTTCTGAGTGCAGGGGGATTTCGAGTTATCCTCCAAATAAAATGGTTTCGATTAAATGTTGTTCACTGTCGACTTGTTTACAACCTGTCCGGTCTCCTGACTTGGAGTTTCTCGTGCTTCCTGGGAAAAAATTTTCCCAGATCTCAGCATGTGAAGGGAACCAGTACAATAGACTAAACTAGGATTCAAGTTGTAACGCGCTGTACTTTTCCTTTGAGGGATACATTTTGAATTAGGTTGGGTTTGGGGTTTGGCATAGTTGTGAAGAACGTTGGGGTAAGGGCCTAGGAATGCATTATTTATATATATATAGTGAGTGTCCTCGCAAGTGCAGTACAATTATGCGTACATTGATGCAAGTGTGCATTCATTTGTCTGCATATATTTCCCTGTACTTATGCCAGCGAGTGTGTGCGCCCCTCTGCCCGTGTGTGTATATTATTTGTGTGTACTATACATGTGAATACAGTGTTTTAATCCTGCCAGCTTGCTCTTTTTTCCCCAGAAGGGCAGTGCCCACCGTCAAGTGCCAGCTGCCTCTTTGGCAGCCTGAAAGTCATTATTTATAAATAAAAAAAAAGGCTGGAGAAACTTGGGGAGGAGAATATCACCCACTGACCTAGAACTGCAGACTAAATATTGGTTACCCTCACTTGTGCCATTTGGCATTCCATAACTGAATCAAACATAGTTGGAAGGGCACAAAATGGTTACCACGGGATGGCCGCAGATGATAGGCGTGACATTAAGAGTCTGTATTATACATGTGAATACAGTGTTTTAATCCTGCCAGCTTGCTCTTTTTTCCCCAGAAGGGCAGTGCCCACCGTCAAGTGCCAGCTGCCTCTTTGGCAGCCTGAAAGTCATTATTTATAAATAAAAAAAAAGGCTGGAGAAACTTGGGGAGGAGAATATCACCCACTGACCTAGAACTGCAGACTAAATATTGGTTACCCTCACTTGTGCCATTTGGCATTCCATAACTGAATCAAACATAGTTGGAAGGGCACAAAATGGTTACCACGGGATGGCCGCAGATGATAGGCGTGACATTAAGAGTCTGTTTGAGAACAGCAAGCTCATTGTGGCTTTTGCTTCTTAGTTTAGACTCGTCTGCTATAGCAATAACCCTCGACTGCTCCTCAGATGTATTACATCACCATCATAACCTAACAGTAAAGAACAGTCTTCGCTGAACGATGGCTTTAATTCAAGTCACCAAAGCATGTGTGCTGACTTAAGCTGCCCTCAAAGCAGCGCACATATACAGAAATGCTGCACCAACAAAATACGTCGGTAATTAGCTCCCTGGTTTCCACAAAAGTTGGCAAAGCACCAACACAGCATGGTGAGCAGAGATCCATGGAAATGCGTCTCGGACTTATCGGTTGGTTGTTTGCAGTGAGGGAGACGAACTGCAGTGAACACCACAAATGTCCAGTGAAACAGATTGCTCTTGATCCAGTCAGAATCCCAATAAGATTGTTCTTAATTCATGGACAGGTAAGGACCAAAGTGAAAAAATCACACACACACAAACACACACACTGACAACGACTCCAGTCCCACCATGGAATGCTGTTTCACAGCTGAGGGTGTGGTGGCAACAGCTTCCATTGACCAATCAACACCAAGCTGTGATAAGAGCCAGAAGTAGAGGCTGGAACGTGTGTGTGTGTGCCCACTCTACGCACAGAAACACACGCACACACAATGGCAGCGTGCGCTCCGTGGTAGGTTGGCACGCTGAGGGAAAATGGGAGCTGTGAAAACTGTCTGTGTGTGTGTGCGTGTGTGTGTGTGTGTGTGTGTGTGTGTGAAGGAGGTGGAGGTCAGAGAGAGACTGGTGAGGAGAGGAAGAAGGAGATGGGCCAGAAGAAAAGGTGGAGCGAGGCAAGGCTGGGAATAAGAACACAAAAGGAGCGCAAAGGAACACCGAGGGATGGGAAGAAAGTACGAGAGACGTCAGAAAGAGAAACAAAGCTAATGTGAGGATGAAGAGTTGGGGAGGGAAAGAAAGAAAGAAAGAGCTTTCTCTTGTGCCAGATGAGGCTAAAGAAAGTAGAGAAGGTGTTTCTCATAAAAGAAACTTGCCAAAACTTCCTCAAAGTGCCGTTAGAGAGGGAAAAGAAAATAGTCCGTTTAGATCAGAATTAGTTAATGTTTAGTTGGCTCGCCGCTTCCAGCAGTGAACTCACTGAACTGCCAACAGGCACATCATCATATACATTTGACGCACAGAAAACATATGTGATCATACATATAACACTTAAAACATGTCCTGATCGCAGCTCAACCAATTGCAGGGACCCTTTAGAGTTTACAGCCATCACTATCCCCTCGTTTCACAGCACTTGGGGCAACCGTTTGGAATTTGCAGCTCTAGACTGTCTGTGTGTGCGTGTCTGTGTGTGTGTATATGCGGCCCCTGTTGGGCAGGTGTGAATTGGACCCCGGAGAGAAAAGCCATCCGTGTGTTCCAATCCATTTTACCCAGCCTCGTTAAGCCTGTTAAGCCTCCCCCCAAAACCCTCCACTCAAATTAGATGCAAATGAGGTCTCAAGTGGCTTCCCAAGGAGGACATTACGGAATTGACTGGCCTAAGGTAATCTGTGAGGCGGCCGTGTGTGTGTGTGTGTGTGTGTGTGTGTGTGTGTGCGTGCGTGCGTGCGTGCGTGTGAAGTGAACAGTTGAGGCCTCCACTGTTTTTTGCTCGTTAACCTTTCCAAATGCTCTGTTTACAATAGTGAAGAAAACGGGGGCTTTAAAAGAGCTTTGTTACGTAGTTTTGACAGGTGGACTCTGGCTCTGACTTCTTCACTTAGGGGTGTGCTGGAAATTGAACTGGATTTAAAGTAACTCAGTGTAATAAAGAGAGTAAGTGGGGACTAACACTAAAGGACCACACTGGTGATTTTATAACGAGTTGGCCTTTCTAAGGCTGCCATGTGCCTTCAAAGTAAAAGTCTGTACTTTTTCATTGTTATACTGTATATCAGTATATCTTCAAGTGTTTTTCATCATCAAGCCTTGAACTTAACTTGTGTCCGATTTCCCCTCGATCTGTGTGGTGTTCTTCTCCTTCACCCAACAGTGATTTTCTACATTTGTTTTCAGTAACCTCTAGAGAGAGATTTTTATTCGGTACATGTGGCTCGAGAGAGCGCGATAAAGCTAGCGGCGCAGTAGTAGCTGAAAAAGATTTTCCACTGGAGATAAGGCGAGAGTCATGTCCCTTACTCAAACGCCACATGTCTTGTGGTCTTGTATTCTGGTGTGGTGAGACTACCATTGGTGGAGAATACAGTATTTCCCCCCTCTCTCTGGATTTATCCTTATGTAACTGAACATTTCTGCAAAACGGTGGAAAACCAATACTTCACCATGAGACAGAACAACTAAATCGGAAAAATAAATGTAAGGTGGACCACCAAAGGCAAAGATGAAGTTTTACTTTCTAAAAGCTAAAAAAAAAAAACGTGGTTGTCTTGTCCTGTTTTCCAGTCATGAATGACATTAAAAAAATGTGAAGTTAAGGAGATATTCAAGAATTGTCGGAGCTGTAATTCGACGCAAATGAGCATTTTTTACTCATAACTTAACAAACCTGGCACTTTTGTTAGGAGAATCTGTCCACGTGGCCAAATACCTGCTCAGGGCAATAACACTCATCTCTCTTTCCTGAAAAGTTTCTCCAGCTGCCGTAACCTTTAGAACTGGAATCTCATCCATTTTAATGTTTCCCAACTCAGACTCCCTCAAATACATCTGACAGAGAGAGAGAGAAAGATGAAGGCGGGCAGAGAGGGAGAGAAAGGAGGGAAGGAAGGAAGGAGCAACTCTTGGCCAAAGTCACAGCTGAAACACTGACCTGGATAAATCAGGGAAACATAAACACATAGTTTCTGGAGTAAAAGGGGAGGGAGGTGTGTGGGGGGGGCGGCTGTTACCCCAAATATTCCACCCCAGGGACCCCAGCGAGAGGCAGTGGGACCCCTTATCCCCCCCCCCTCCCCTCCCCATCGCAGCCCGCTCTAATTATTTATTTTCCTAGGGTGTAAATGTCTTGGGGGGATTGCTGTGTAAAAGCCAACAGGTCCTGGGAGGTCACAAGCGTCCTGTGGGACGGGAGCGGCATGGGCCTCGTTGTTCACACTCGCTCGTATACCGCACACAATCACGCCAGCCAACGCAAATACACAAACATGTGTCCAAAAAAACACGTGCAAAAAAAAAGTAAGAAACGCACGGACGTATGCTAATCATGTGTTCCTCGTCCATTAGTGCCCCCACATCCACTAACAAACACGACCCCCCCCACTTCCCTCTGCAGCCTGCTGATTGTGTTTGTTGTCTCAGGGTTAGGCCTGTTGTTGATCCCCCGCGGGGGCTTTTGGCTGCTCCGTTATGGTGCATAATCACTTCCATACCTTAACCGCACATAGGTGTGTGTTTGTGAACGCATGTGTGTGTGTGGCTGCGGGGGGTGTCTACGTGTCAAGATCAGGCTCGAGGTGGCAGCAGCGGCTGTCAGGGGTCCCGTCTCTGCCTCGGGAATGAATATCATTTTAAACTAACTGTCACCAGGTTTTCCACAAAAAAAACACACGAAGAAAATAATTCTTCAAGAGAAAAGTCTCCGTTTAGGATTTCACACAAATCGCTGACGATCCACGGCCAAAATAAGGAAGATGAAAAAGACTTTGCTGCAGAGCGAGTGTGGAAGAATATTAAACAAGCTTTCAGGAGCTCTCACCTTTC
Organism: Cyclopterus lumpus; assembly: GCF_009769545.1. NCBI lineage: Eukaryota > Metazoa > Chordata > Actinopteri > Perciformes > Cyclopteridae > Cyclopterus > Cyclopterus lumpus. The sequence goes on from NC_046975.1 coordinate 19,332,069, forward strand.
ATTTTGACCCGTTTAAAAACTTCATTACTCGCTCTAAAGCTGCTTCGGCACTGTTTTCCTTACTGCCTCGATTCACTGGGGTCACCGGTGAACTTTAGGGCAGTATCATGTGCACCATCTATTATGTGTACAGCCAAAGGGATCGCAGTAGTGTATTCTTTCAGCCAGGAGGTACGCTGTACTTGTAACCAATCCCCAACAGCTATCCCTTGTTTTGCGTCTGTATAGTGGGAGCCCAATACTAGAAATAATGGCTTATTTTTTTCACACGTATCAGCCCTATCAGGCTAAAATGCTATAATTGACTTTATACACTTTTGTAGAAATGTTTAGCCAATTTTCTAATTCATGCCAAGGAATGCTAATCTGTATCAACTGATATAAATTAAGGCGTAAAACATGCAAAATGAAACCATAAATGAATATTGCTCTGGAAATAAAATAAGATTTGTTTGCCTTATCATGATCACTGACTGAGGTTCAGAGTTTAAATCCATTGCAGTTCAAGAGGACCTTGGATACAAACCCCACACAAGAAAATGGCACAAAATGCGTTGATCTAGGGTGAAACAAAAATATACGCTAATGACGTTTTCATTTAGTGAACAAAGCTGAAGTTTAAATTGTCCAATGAATGGTGTTGTTGTTGTTTTTTTAGTTTGAAGCTCGAGCTCCATCGCCTCTGATAACTCGGTCCTGAGTCCTTCAAGGCGCGTTCATCTGTCATGGAGGCGCCAGTGGACTCATGTCACACACGCGCTGTTCTTTTGGGGTTTACGCGTAAAAGCCAAGGAAGGAACGCGCACCTCAAGACCACGAGAACATATTTAAGAAAGCCGATGACAGACAGACAGACAGACAGACAGACAGACAAGGAGATTTAAACTGTCATGAAATCCCACTTACAGGCGCTCGGCGTTCCTCGGTATTCCTTTCGGCACGGTCTTCAAGCCGAGACCCTGGCAGTCCACATGCGATCCGGAGCAGCTGCACTTGTGCGGGCATCCAGTCACCGAGGCAGCGCACACCAGCAGCGCCAAAACCAGAGCCCAGAGCCGGCCGAGCGGAGCCCGATTCTCCGGCCCGATCGGAGGCATGATATCCACTGAAATTACTTCCAAACCCAAGTTAAAAGTTAATTGAAAATCCGCGGGTGGGAAGTAGACGTCCTGGGGGGTGGGGGTGGAAAAATGGTCAAGAGAGGTCGTTCGACTATGTGGTAGAATGTTTTAAAAAAGAAAAAAGAAGAAGAAGTGATGGGAGCCGAAATCAATCTCTTGTTGCAGAAGTTCACCAAAGTTTCTCTCACGAGACTCGATCAGTCAGAATCTCCTTGAAACGCTTGCCTTGCCATTGAAGATTTTTTTTTTTTTTTTTAAAGGGTCAGGAAAAGTGAGGATCTGGCTGTGACACTTGCAAAGAAAAACTTTCCCCTTTTTAAAACATCTTACAAGCGCGTCACTCAACGCTCGATGCGTAAAAAAAAAAAAAAAAAAGAGTCTTGCCCCCTCAAAACGCTGCCCATTCACAAACTCTCCGGGAAGAAGTTATCAGCCTGACTCCTAAACTTTCCAAGGTGAAAATGTTTTCAGCTGGGGTGTAACCTCCTCTTCCAGAGAACATCCCTCCGCTGCCAGGGAATACAACAACAAAAAAAGAAAAAAGGGAGAGTTGCAGAAGGAGTTGTAGCCTAATCAGTGCGTTTGTGAGGGGATGGGGGGGGGGGGGGGGGGGGAGAAGAATAATTTGAGAGAGTAGAGGCGCAGCACAGACTGGTAGCTTTACGCCTGGGATTGCGAGAATGAGAGAGGTACACAGACTTGTACTTAGGTTCCCCCCCAAATCCTCTCTCTCTCTCTCCCTCTCTCCTCTTCCAGGTTGATGTCACCCACTCAGAGAGGGGAGCTCTACAAACTTCCCCTTTATCTTCCCCGCATGAAACACGCGGATGAAACACTCCAAGCTCTCCGTGCGTGGCAGCAGACGGCGCGCCGCATATTTGAGCTCATTTCCCAGCAACTCGTCCTCTTTTCTTTTTCTTTTTTTTTTTAAAATCGTGGCCCCCATTTATCATCTTAACGATTTACTTTGTGATCGTACAGTTGGTTTTTTGAGTCATGTCTTTTATGAGCCATCTCGTCAAATACTCCAGTGCATCATCCTCCGGGAGTCTGTCAACTTCATTGATTCATGCATGGCTGATCGATCAATCAAGTGTTATTTATCTTCTATTGTGTTGGGAATTAGACAACGAAATCCACGATGACATTAAAAAAAACTCGGATTCAATTAATTGATCGAGTTGCATTGATAAAAGTACAAATTTGAGGCGATGATGAGATGACACGACCACTCCCACATATTTGACATACACTTGTATTTGAGTTTCCAGATTATTCGGTAATAAGCACTGTTTAAGTTTAAGACACTGGTTTCCACACACATCTGCTCAGTGCGGCACTGGGAAGTGAGAAGAGACTTTCTTTTCAGTGCGTGTCCACTCTCTGAAGAGTGAGCGCCCCTCTGCTGCCCTCTACCGGTAGAAGGGAACACGTTCATGGGCTAATTGTGAACTCGTGGTCTTCAGCAATGAAATATGTTCACCTTTCATTAAATCAGTGTCCTTCAAATTAATCCAATTAATTTGGGTGATTTTGCTGCAAATGTCAAAACATTTGAAAATTGTTTTTTTCTTCTTCTTCATTTTCTCAGCAGTGTTTTTGGTCGATAATGAACAGTGGAAAGTTCATAAATATTGTAATGCCTGGAATCCAAACAGAGTAATTGTGTGTCTCATTCTTGGACTGATTCAAAGCTGATTTAAAACCATCAGTTTTCCTGTCAGTTCAAACCCCCGCCAGAGAGCAGACCGTGGGCCGGTTTTATACTTCATCAAGTCAGAAGTGATGTTTGAGATACATTCTCCAAAGCTTTCAGAAAAACTTTTTTTTAATGCCAGCTAAGCACGTACTACATTGTCAGGTGCAGCTCGATTCATGGTCAGTCAATTATGGCATATTCATACCTGAGAGTTGCCCGTCTTCTGGTTTTGGTGTCAGTTGTTGTTGGTCAGTGGACATTAGTGGTAGTTTCTGAGGAGGGGAAAACATCACTTATCAGGTTAGAGCTTTCTTCTTATTTTTGTTGCATTTAAACAAGGGATCATCTAAGTGCATGTTTTAAGAGACTGAACCATCTGCCCAGTTATTCAAGGGAGCATTGTAAAGTAGGTGTTTGTTTGTCAAACACACAGACAACAAGTACATATGAAGTGGGCTAGTGTGTCTCATATATTGAAATAGCTTTAGAGAAAAGTGTGAACCTTTTCTGAATTCCGTGTCCTCTTTTTTGGATATGCACTATCCAATTTTCTCAGAACAACAGCTGCTTTGAAACTATTAGTTTTGTGTTCGATCGATAGCTGCAGCAGAGCAGCTCGGTTCTCTTTCACAGACACTAACTCCAGCTCCTACTAGGAAATTAAATCCCTCCTGGGGTTCCCTGGGTCTGCCCTGAGGTTTTCCTCCCTGCTGGTGCTGCCTGGTGAGGACAAGAGCGAGCAGCCTGTCAAAGAGGGTAAGCCTGGCCTCTCTTTGGAGGAAACCCATTTCAGCCGTCCGCACTTAGATCATGTTGTTGTCACAGACAGCAGTAAGACAGAACCCAGATAAACACATCCCAAAAAAACATTACAATTTGGGAACAGACAGATAGTGCTAAGTGGCAACCACACGTAAGTCCAGGACATATTGGTGCCAAAAATACAATTTTATCAATACATTTTAATGCTGACAAACACATTACTTCCTGTGAAGAACAAATGGGTTTGGCAAAAATGTCACAAAATATGTGACACACGCACCAACAACAGATATAGCAAAGCAACAAAATAACTTAACTTATATATATCTGTAAAGTCTATTGGTTACCGAATGTCTATATATCTGTAACTCTCTCTCCCTTTATATTTCTCTATACTTACATTTATACAGTACATCCCCATTTAAATATCACTGACTGAAGAAAATGTTATCACTAGTGTTAGCTAGATGTTGAAAGAGCTCACTAAGCTAACGTCAACCTGCAGCTAACGTAAAAAGCATTGCCCTGGCAACATCAAAGCTTAATGCTTACTTTAATTAAGGGTGTTAACTCAAATAGTTGAGTATTATAATAGTTGTATGTTGGAACCTTAAAGAACCTTAAAGACTTGATGCTTGTGTTCATCGTGCATGTTAGCTGCTAACAGTATTTTAAACAACTATTTTTGACTGTCCGTTAGCTTGACAGTTGGCTAGCTTGCCTGTGAAATGCTCACACGGTCAGTCTCACAGGCATTTAAACATTTAATTAGTGGAGAGGTAAACAACACATTGTTATAATCTAGTAAAAAGTTGTTTTATTTTTACAGAAAAGGCAAATTAGGGTATTTTATTATTCTTTTCTTGTACCTGATTTAGAGACAAAGAGGTGCATTATTTCTTGGATAATTGTCTAAATGCAAAGTTTTCAAATGTAGAAATGACAAATGTATCTTACCTGTCCGCTCCCATTGATGAGGTCTCCCTGTTTACACATACAGTTACACCTATGGCAACATGCTTGGTAATTCATTTCACCGTATACGCTCATTAGATCCCTGGAAGTGTCCCTGTACGCTATATTCATGTGTGGTTCTCTTATGAATAAGAGAGCAGCTAAATGACGCAATGGGAATCGTGTCACATACAGGAAGGCGTCAATGGATTCAGAGGTCATAATCCTGTGAGTTAACCAAACAGCCTTGAACTCCAGGTTGAAATGTCAAATGGATTTAATGAGCGTAAGCAGAAAATAACTAGGAGGACAGGAGAGCACATCCAAATGTATACAACAGAAAGCAATAATGCTTTCGTGGAAACATCTGGTGTTTTTACTTTGTTTCCTTGTGTTGCAAAATCCTTAAAATGAATAAAGAAGAGGCACAGCATACATATTGTATATACATTGTAAAGATACAGTGGGAAGGAAACAGTCAAACAAAATAAAAAGGAAGATATTGTAGAGAAAAAACAGCAGACACACATATATGTCAAATTGATGTGATTTTCAGCACATTAACAACGACGTGGTAATTGTGTTGCCCTTGTCCCTCTTCTCTTTGGTTGTGGTTCACTCGTAACCAGAAAATCAATCTCCTAGAGACGTGTGTGTGTGTGCATCAGTAATTGTCTTTGTCTGACACATATGGAAGTGTGAAGAAGGTTACGTCGTCGGCTGGCTGAGCCGGCTCACTTCCTGTTGACTCCCACCACATATGGCTCTATTCACAGACGAATGGAACTAAATAATCGTAATTCATCACCTAGACTTTTCAAATTTGATTGAACCTTAAGGATCAATTTCTGATATTACAAAAAAATATTTTGTTTTTGGAGCTTACAAAATGTACAAACTGTTTTTCCGATGCTCCTCTTCTTTTGATTGTCTACGGGGGAAATGGCTTTTGGACTAGAGGGCTGTGCCAAGAGCATTGACATGGACCTACATCTTTAGATTTCACTTTTAATTATCATATTTTCACTGGGGGAGTCTGTCAGTATGCTGTCAGTAGTTTTGATTACAACAAGTACATGTTGGTTCTGTGGATCCATGTAGGTTTCCCTCACCAGAAAGTCTAATCTCAAAATTTTCGACAAAACAATTATGCAAAATAGAATAGTGACAAACAATTCCTTCCTTGACGTTAGGAGACAAGAAAAGAAGTGGTCAGTTGGAAAAGCCCCCTCTCTTAAAAGCAATGAGAGTTTGGGCAAACAGATATTGAAAAAAGACGACACCACCGCAAACCAACACATTGAAACACTCAAATTGAAGGAGTGATCATCCTTTTTCCTTGCACAAACCATCGCTTATGAGTGTATGAAACCGCTCTCTGACAGCTTTGTTTGGGCTCATTGGAAGAAGATGCACGTTGTTAACTTTTGAGGTCCAGGGTTTAAAACCGTGCGCCGGACCTTTTGATTCACAATCCCGTCACAAGCTTTTTCTCCCTGAGTCTGCATTGTATTTTTTTGTGAATTAAGCATAAAAACCAAAAACAGACAAAACGCTTTTTTTTCGAAATGAGACATTTGGCATTTTAGAAGTGAACCGAGTTGGCTGATGCCAAACTTCTCGCACCACATAACTACGGCCACTCTTTCACTCTATTCCTCTATTTCCTTACTCGTTCTCTTGCCATCCCTCGGGTGCCCTTGTCAACCCTCCATCTTATTCACTCTGCTTCCAGTCCCTCAAACACCCTTTCTTTCCTTTCCTGTCATTCTGCCTCTCATCGGCACATTCTTCTTTTATATCTCTCTTCCTTCCAGTTATCCCGTCTCTCTCTCTCTCTCTATTTCTCTTGTCCCAGAGTCTGTTTTCTTTTTTTTTTATGAGCTGTGAGAGTGCGCTACTAATTAGCATCATTCTGTGGTGCAGGACCGGGCTAGTGACCGGAGTAACAGCTTCGCAGTTCACACGCACACACACACACACACACACACACACACACACACACACACTCTGAGGCAACAAGACATGCATTAATGTCACGCTGTCACACAGAATTTCCTCTCTCTTGACCAAGTCGCTCTGCATGAGACAAAGACATATTCCAGCCAATGCAGGATTTGATGTGCTCTGTTTGTAGAATGGAGCAACATTTATGATGACGTATAGAACTACAATTGATGTTGCAGACTAATCTATTCAATGGCGACGTTTTCCTAACCGTAAACTCGCAACCGTAAAACCTTTTGTGGCACTCTGGAGAAGCAGAAAGTCGTGGACTTAGCCAGGTTTCGATCCAAACGTTGTGCAAGTTTGAACCAAATTTACAGAGAATCTGCGAAAAGAAAATGTCAATTATTTCTTGATTGCATCCACTACCGTTGTGCAAATGTTAGGAGTTACTAGATAAACAGCTGGTGGGGCTATTGTCTCCTTTCGGGTGCCATGAAACTATTGCAGAATCGCTTCAAACTGTAGAAAAACATGAGGGAATAATATAATTCAGTCTCCTCATTTCTCCACACAGATCTGATCGTTTCATTTGTTGCAGTGTTGTGTGTGTCTCCGGAGGCCTTTGTCTTGGTCTTCCTCCTTATGACCATCTTAGTTCCTGCCTCTTCCTCTCCTCTGCTTTTCTGTCTGCCCCCCCTCCTCCTCCTCCTCCTCCTCCTATCTCTCCCTCCATCCCAACAATGGACAGATCAGAGAATAATTGGTGGAAAGTTTGAGCTTTCTTCACACTGAGCCTCATGCATTTAAAAGCTCTGATATCTGATGGCACATTAATGGTTCTCATTACACAGCTGTGTGCATTTGTGTGTGTGTGTTTGTGTGTGTGTGTGTGTGTGTGTGTGTGTTCTTGAGGCTTTGTACTGGTATTAGTGTAGGTGTCTGTTCGCCTAATTTTGTATTTTTGTTTGTCAGTGATGAAGTATGTCCTCATATGTGTGTGTGGTTTAATGGATCCTTTAGCCAGACAGATCTTTGGCTCCGCTCGACTGCGGCCCCTGCAAAGCTATTATCTCCCCATACGCTGTGTACACAATGTGTCTGTGTGTGTGTGTGTGTGAGAGAGAGAGAGACAGACAGAGACAGAGTGGGAGAAGAGAAAGCCAACTTTTTAAAGGGGGCTATCATAACATCCCCATGTCGCTTTGAACACACACATTCACACACACACACACATAATTATGCTTATGTGTAATGACGACGGACCACATTTGAAGTATTTTTAGGGGGGAAATCTTGACCAGTACATCCCTACTTTATCCTCCATCTCGTCTTACTCTGCAAACCTTAGTCCTTACTTAAAATCTCATTCTAGTCCACGAGTCCATCTTTCAACTTTTGCAAATCCATAGACCTGCATTTGCCAGAGACCTGTTCACTTGCAACTTATACAAGGCAAATTGTGCCAATTAATAAAAAAATCCAGAGCATGTGTCGGGCACACTGCTTTAATTTGAACCTTAAATCCCATCAGACCAACTTTAGTCCTGATCAAAACTCTCTGGTTCAACTAGCCCAAATTCAGTTCGTAGTACATGTAGTAATCATTTGGCTAAATGGACCCTTACATCAGGATGACGGGTTAAAAAAGTCCTCAGGTCTGTAATAAACCCCTGCCCTCTGAAAGTCCACAATCAGCGTTAAATAATAGCCTGAACAGTACTTTCTCAAGCATAGTACTAAGAGTACAAACAATCACAAGCATACACACACACACACACACACACACACACACACACAGACTGAATGGGCAGTTAAATAATGCCACATGTTGCTTCACCGCCTTTGTTTCATTGCAAGGATTTTTTTTTCTCTTGCTGCTTCCTTTGTTTGATTGATGGTCTAATTTACTAGAATATCACACTGACACACACACACACACCAAACCGACAGCCTGGTGGTGTGCTCGAAGGCTGATTTTGCAAAGGCAGATCCAAATGGCTGTGGACAGGCACAGTTAGTGATACTCTTATAGTGTGTTTCACTCCCTCAAAAATACAGACAGAAATCCCACTAAAATCATCTTTTACAGTGTGACATGAGTAACAAAAATGCACATGGAAAGATCTTTCTTTCTCTTTTCCTGTCTTTCTTCTTTTCCTCCTTTCTCAGTTACTCAGGACAATCTTTAGATCTTGCTGTGGACAACGTTTCACTCCAAAAAAAATTCCAAGCCCCCCCCCCCCCCCCCCCCCCCCCCCCCTCCACACACACTGTATTGGGGTGGTGGCAGACATGAATATCCCAAAACCTTGATATATAAAAAATGAAAAATACTTGCATATGCCATTTGTAATTTGGGTGGACTGACCCTTTAACATCACTGCCCCCCCTGGTCCATCTCCTCAAACCCACAGAACTTAAAACCTGGAAACAATTCAGAAAGCCACGCAACATGGTTCTGTAAAGCTATTCGTTACTTGCTGCAGGTCTTGAACACGTTGTATATTAATGGCGGTTCGGCCGTGAGTTTGTGTGATTTAGGGTTCAGTAATAATAACTCATTAAACTCTAACCTCTGTGATTAAACTACTGATTGAGCAGCAGCACATCTGCACAGCTGACTCGTGTTTGTGTGTGTGTGTCTTTTGATACTTGTGTTATACCACAGCTCTAAGATATTTACCGACCGACACAACAGCATTCATCTTACAGACAGTAAGTCAGCGTGTGTGTGTGTTTGTGTGTGCGACTAGTTTAAAACTTAACTAGCGCTAACTATTTGAAAAGTCCATGTTGGCATGAATACTGACACAGTAAGCTCCCTAACTATTGAAATAAAAGGTATTGCTCTGTCTTTTTGGCAGTTTTGTTAACGTTTTGACCATTGCATCAATCGTATATCTTTAAATGTGGTTCAGTGAGTGGTTTAGAGTGTGAGGGAGAGAAAAAAGACAGACGTACAAAGAGAAAGTGAGAGAGATATTTAAAGGTTGGTTCTTTATGGCAAATAGCCAAGTAAAATATTTTTGTGGTAGCCCCAATCGCTAGAAAAACCTGCTAAACACACACACACACACACACACACACACACACACACACACACACACACACACACACACACACACACACACACACACACACACACACACACACACACACACACACACACACACACACACACACACACACACACACACACACACACACACACACACACACACACACACACACACACACACACACACACACACACACACACACACACACACACACACACACACACACACACACACACACACACGCGTGTGTCATCTTGCCCCGAGAGTGTACGCTTCCTTTAAAGCCTTTACTTAACATGGTCAAATTAATCCCAAAGACCTAATGCAAAGTATGCAAGATGTGAGATGATAACTAGAATAAAAATGTCAACGTAAACTGTACCAACTTCTGTTGGAGACAATAGTGTGTAATGCATATTTAAAATATATTTGATATCATTGTCCACTGCCCCCAATTAACCTAACGTAGTTCAATTAGAAAGAGTCCATTTCTATTAATCTGTGTTCTGTTAAGTTGAAGTGAAAGCTAATTATCTAGATGTAGATTTGTGTGTGCGTGTGTGTGTGTGTGTGTGTGTATTCAGTGCAGAGGTTAACCTCTTCCTTTTCCTCCCTAACAAGGAAAGGTCAGAGGTCGTGATACAAATGGAGGGAGAGGAGGAAAGAGGGATGAAAGGATAAATTGTAAAAGGAGGCAGGGAAGGAGACTGGCGACTGATTGGAAGCCAGATGTCTAATAAGGTCTATAAATAACCAGGTGACGGCTGATGGAGAACCACTGAGCTGCTTCCAAAACAAAGTCTGAACAGATTTCACAACCTTTGTCTCGTCTCTTTGTCTCCCTCTCGTCTGCGTGTGTAATGTTCGGTTTGGTTTTATTACTCAGGTCTCACACATAGAGCTTCAAGTACATTTTCTGTCATGTTTTGAATGCAGCCAGTTTGGTCATTTCCCCCCATCGTGAGTTTGTGAAATGTCCAAGAATGAATATAGGAAAGTCCCTGAATCCAGATTTATACAAAAGGGAACTGACCTATTTTATATTAAAAGAGATGTTTGTTGACAGTGCATGAAGAGTTGTAGACCATCTCTGAAAACTAAATATGTCACGGCACCTATGTGACCTGCAAGATTTGACAAATGAATTCTGCATTGTTTTTCGGTCTGGGTTTTGTCTGGGTTTAAAAAAAACTAAAGTGAAAATATGTGTTTAATAATGGTCAAACACCCTGTGTTTACCAATTCAATTCACATATTAATTCTACACTTCCTCAGCATTTATTCAGATTAAAAAAGCGAAGACTTTCGAAAAGCGGTCCATGAGTGTGAAATCTGAATAAACGTTTCTGCCTTTTATCCCTCTCTCCTGTCTTTTAACTTCCTGTCACTCTCTTTCTCTCTCCTCCACTTTCTCCCTCTCTGTCCTCCCTCCATCCATCCATCCGTCTGTCTGTCTACATCCTCCTCCATCAGATAGCTGCAGTCTTATCGGTATGGAGGTGCTGAGTACCGAGCAGCTCCACAGCTCCGGTGTAACAACAACACATTCCTGCCTGCTATGTGTCGGTGTGCGTCAGCGTTTGTGTTTTACTTTAAGATACCAGAGTAAAGTTAACGGATGTGTTTTAGTTTGCGCGTCAGGGAAAGTGTGTCCCAGGGAAAGACAACGATAGGTGTGTGTTTTTACAGATATATAGTAGCGATGAGAAAATAAATCGCTGTGTGTGTGTGTGTGTGTGTGTGGACACATTCCTCTCCGCCACCTCCAAATCGCTCTGCTCAGAGGGCCAATCAAAACAGACGTAAATCGCGTCCGGATATAAAAGCCGAGCCAAAGCAAAGGGCTGTGTGTTTGTGCGTGCACGTTTTGTTTTTGTGGCTGTGTTAAGAGAACGATATGTACCTCTGTCTTAATGGGGCAGCAAAAGCACAAATGATGTCCTTATGTCACGAAAGCATTCCAAAAGCCTTTAGTTTGATCAAATTGTCATTTGATTCCTATCATGAGATCTAAATAACTTGAAATAATTGTGCAAAGTTCCAATTGAAATTGTAGAAGAAAAAAAAGATGGTCACGGGTAAAACATGTTTTACAATGTAGCTTTTTCTTTCTTTTTTTTTTTCTTTAGATTTGTATCAGAATAATATTACAATAAAAAAGGGAAAGAAAAGTTTTTTTCTGCAGAGAAAACTTTAATGAAACTGGGCACTTGTGAAGCGCTTTGACACAAATGTGAGCCGACTGCCCCGTTTAACTGCCAGCATGGACGACTGGCTAATTTACAGCATGTTACATGATCCACCGGGGGAATACCATCACAGGTGTGTGTGTGTGTGTGTGTGTGTGTGTGTGTGTGTGTGTGTGTGTGTGTGTGTGTGTGTGTGTGTGTGTGTGTGTGTGTGTGACAGGATCCATGGTAATGCTATTACTCTATCAGCATCTCATTTCCACCCCCAGTGCTTTGCCTGTGATGCTATCTGCTCCATTTACGAAGATACGATTACAAACATGAAGCTTCTCAACCGGGTGAGACGTCCATACCTATGTGTGTGTGTTTTTCTTTTCTTCTGTCAAGCACTTGTTATTTCCATGTTAATACTTAAGATACAGAGGTGCAAAGTAACTCAAGTAAGAGGCTTAATGCATCAGTTATTATAATACAGTAAATATAGTTCTGGAATGGGCCTTTTTGTATATTTTGGTTAATGCTATTTGTACTTTTACTAAACATTTTAATGCATGATTTCTTTCTACACTGTGGTATTGCTACATTGTTAAGAACAATGTTGATACCATAACAACAGTGAATGAGGAGATGCCAACACGTACAGCTTGTTGGTTTTAATCAGAGTGCTGACAATACACATTTTTTACTGAATGAATGTTAAACAAAGCTAAGACAACCAAGTATGAGTGTGAAAGAGAGAAAGAACTGGAAGGACAGGAACAAGAAGAACGAAAAAATACAACAGATTTACAGAGGGAACATGGGTGAAGTAAGAATGACAGAAGCAAATAATCCCAAACTGCCTTCTGGACAGAGAGAAAAATCATTATCATTTTGAGAATGATCATTTTGAATTCCATAAGTGGATGTCAAACTCTCAGGAGACGCAGGCAGATGAGGGACAGAGATCCAGCAAAAGGAAATGAAGAAGCCGGGGATATCTTCTCCTTCATAATATCAAGCGGTGACCTTCTCTTCTCCCTCCACGGAAAAAAACTAATTTCTCTAAAGCACTGATCCCCCGGCGGCTCCCGAGGAGCTGCTCCGTGGTGAAGGCCACAAGATCACACCTGAACTGGGCAGCTCCCCGGCGTGTGCGTTTGATGCCGTGTTCCTCTGGGACTATTCATCCAGCATGTTCTGTAGAAGAGAACTGGGGCAATGCCAGGGTCAGTTGTTGCTAATCCCGACAGTTACGGGGCAGATTCACACCACATTTGTGTGGCAAATGGGTCGATTGTGAGAGCGTCAGGAGGAAAGGGACACATGTAAGCCCTGGATTTGGGAAATAAGATAGGGGGAAGAAATCCACTGTTTATTGGTTTATTACATCACCTTTTTATGTAGGGGAGCCTTAATTACACATTTTTCACGACCTAACTGCCAATGCAACTCAAAATAAACAAACGGAAAACAATTTATGCATTTTCTTCAGTTATCACCAACTCTCCGGAGATGCTCCTTAACCTTCAGGACTTGAGACCTGACAACACCTGAGGCATGACTTGGACGTGTCCCAAAAGCCTTAAAAAACAGCTGTGCTTCCACGTTCATGTTCCTCTGAGATTGGAGGTTGAGACATTGTTAAATATCACACCCCGTTTTGGTGTAATCATCCAATCTCATAGGACATCTGGAAGTCTGCGAGGGCAACAGGATCTCCCGCAACTATAGAGAAACTAATACCTATTTGACGTTTGATCGGAGTCACAATTGGTGCTGCTTTCACTAGCATGACTCAAATCACACACGGTTTGCATTTTATCTGGGTTGTTGGACCTCCTAATTCATTTTTCTGTTGGAAGATATGAGACTGACTGAGCTCTAATGAAATAAATCCAGCTGTACTGCCATTTCCACAGTTTTTTTTTACTCCAGAGAGCCCGAGACACTGAAGTCGCAACATCAAAGCCACCAGCCTGCTGGTAACAGGGTAAACCAACTCACCAGGAGTCAGGCTCCCATGGCAAGACACACACACACACACACAAGTTTACATGCACGGCTCCACGCTGCTGGCTTATCTCTGATCCGCCATCTCACTTCCTGCGGTTTGGATCTGATGAAGCCCTGTACTTCAAAGTTGTGTTTGTGTGTGTGTGTGTGTGTGTGTGTGTGTGTGTGTGTGTGTGTGTGTGTGTGTGTGTGTGTGTGTGTGTGTGTGTGTGTGTGTGTGTGTGTGTGTGTGTGTGTGTGTGTGTGTGTGTGTGTATGCACGTATTGTATGTGCATAAGTGTATGTGTGGACGTAATGGAAAGCACCTGCGCTCGCTGAGGCAGGGAAATATTTTGTGTGAAACAATGAGGAGACGTGGATGGATGAGTGGACGCACGGCGAGATTGAAGGGATGAACATGTTTAATTTGTTTCGTCTGTAAAACAATTTTCACAAAGCAGCTCTGTTGGCAGAGCTTCGCAAATACACAACTTGACTCCATAGAGAAGATGGATGCGTGGATGAAAAAGAAACAGAGAGACCAGATGGGGCGGGCATCCTGGGGATGGAACAAGGAGATGAATTGGATCTAATGCGAGAGGTAGAAAAGGCTGAGGTAGGATTGGAAATGTGCATGGAGGGGAGGAAAGGGGGAGGAGGAGGGGATAAAGGAAAAGAGGGATATAGCAGTGATCAGATAAAGCAAAATAAAGATGGAAAAAATACAGCAGGGAAGAGTGAGGAAGAGGGGATTTCAAGCGTCTGGGGGGGGGATTGTACACAGACAAGCCTGAGAGATGGATGAAGGGATGGATGGGAGGATGAGGGGGATAAAGCACAGTTGAGAAAGTAAATGAGACAACTTAGGCCGCGGGTGAGGCAGATTTCGGCTGGAGTAAGCTCTCATGACTGGAGATTTAAGGGGGATTTAAACAGAAGCCATCGCTGGAAGATTGACAGAATCTACAAGCCTTTTTTTTAAAAATATGAATCAGTCATCTTTATTTTATTCAGGGCACTGTCCTTCGTGCACGTGCATACAAGTCTCTCACAGCATAAGGACGAGCTAAAGAAATTATCACAGGATGACCAAAAAGGGTAAAAATCAGGGAAAATTTAAAGTTCACTTTATGTTATGGTAATCTGCACATTAGATTTTGTGCTGTTCAGAACTGTCTCGGCTTGAGAGTGATTGAAGGACCTTCAAAATAATTTGGGTTCATCCTCAGGAGACCACGAATCTCCAGATCTTGTGGTACAGGAGAGCTCAGGGAGTATCCAAAGTAAAAAATATTCAACCTCTGAAGAACTGATTTTCTAGATAAAAGAAATGCTCGTTAGATTTTTCCTGATTCTTTGAATGATTTATTTAATTCACAAATGAGTTGCATATGTAGCAGTTTTTGAATGTCCAAGCAGCCAATACATATCGAACCGATAAGTTGTGTCTTCTGCCTTTTCATACGGGATAAACTTCTCATTTTCAGATTTCCCACAATGTCAGAGCTCCTATATTTAAAAAAATATTAAGTTATCATTACTGGTTAAACACTGTTTAGCAACATCCATGAACCAGTCAGTCTTTACTGCTGCTGTTGATTTACTGTTGCTATATATATATATATATATATATATATATATATATATATATATATATATATATATATATATACACACACACACTTTCTAACTACTGTTTTTACTCCACGGCGTGATCAATCCCTCCTCATTGATTTAAATGTAGAAGTAGATTCTCTTCAACAATCTATCAAATTAACACCAGAGTGGAGGCACAGTCCCACACTTGGCTTTTACCCCTTTTAACAAGAGGTCACAGGAAGGAAGGGCTGCTTTTTATTGGGTGGCGTTGCTGGTCGGATCTTTGAATCTCACTTCCCAGAAGAGGATCAGTTTAATCCCAAAAGGATACACACACACACACACACACACACACACACACACACACACACACACCTGGAAAACTCGAACATTTATGTCAATATTTGCTGGCAACAAAGTATGGTTATTTGAGTTTATACACCTGCATTAATGAAGGAAAGACTCTCAATAATTCAACAGTTTAGAATATTTTATAAATGTGAACACACTCGTGTTCCCGGAATGAAAAACGATTGATTCTCAATGTGCAAGTTATTAAGAAACTAAAGCTGCGTAACAACCGAGTCTCTTCTTCTCACGCCAAAAACTAGATGACCGATACCGTTTAGCATCAATAGACGTCTGTGAGTCGTAGACCTCGATTAATGGGAAGTGATGGAAAGCTTGCACATCCAAACAGTGTTTTCCTGAAGGGGTTGTGGGGATGTTTGTTTTAGGGGAAAGAGAGTGAAAGGCCGAGGGGGGAGAGCAATGAGTGTGGAAAGGAAAGAAAATAGAAATGCTATCCAAAAGTTGCGGGGGAAAATCTTAATAACGAGCGTTCATTTGACAGAGCAGGACAAAACCCCGCTTGGAAGTGGCTTATTAGATTTCCCTGTACGTTGCTTTTTAAAAAGGCCGGGAGTTTGGGACAAAATTATATGTTTCAGAGTCCTGGTCGCAAAAAAAGATTCTGCCTCGAGTAGCAAAAGCAAAGACATTTGTCTAAACCGTGGAGTGGCCGGCTATTTATTCTGAGCAGAGACCCATGTAATTTACTGCTATCCCAAGCACAATGTAAACTAAATTATGGGTTGTAATACAATGCATGGTATTCATTGATAACAAAGGCCATTCGGCTAACAAGGGAAAGAGTCAGAGGGTTGGCACAAGTCATCATCACACACACACACACACACCCTCGCGCTCAAATCACCGTCACCTTCGAGATGACGCTGTAAGCTTCGCTACGAAAGTCTATTAAGGACAGATCCAGTGGTAATCTTTGGATCGCTTTCCTGAAAGCGAGCGGAGAGAGAACTCACTCGACTAAACATTTGTTAGATTTATTCCGGCTCAGGGCAGAGAAGGGAAAAGAAAAGTTGACATTGCCTTGCCCGGGCCCTCGATTTCCTTTCCCAGGATATTAATGAGGAAATGACACACACTTGTGAAGAAAGAAAAAGAAAGAAAGAGCGAGGGGAAGAAGGAGAAAAAGAGGGAGTGAGGGATGTAGGTTTCAGGGGGATGAGGACTGGTGATTAATCCCGCTTTGAGCCGACTCCGCCGGGAATTCCATCAAAAGGACGACGAAAAGGGGATTTTAATTGCTGTTCCTTCCACGTTTCCCAAAACGCTTACCTACCTCTACCCAACACCACCCTCCATTCCTTCTGCTTTCCTCCGCCATCCTGGAGAGGGGGGGGTTGCACTGGAATCCGGCAGGCCTCCCACCATACACACACACACACACACACACACAATTGCTTTCAGATGTGGGGTTGAAGCAAAAAGGTAGGTGTGTGCTTAAAATGCCACCTCACCCTCTGCGGCCGTGTGTGCGCGGCTCCTCATTTGAGTATTTCAACGTGTGTTTATCTTGCCGTCGCATACGCGCCTGCGTAGCTGAAACAGCCACCTGTATTCAGTTACAAGTCTAATGCCGAGTCCTGGTCCAACTAAACCATCAGTTGTGCTCAATGTGTTGATAACCTAACACAACGCACTGACCCCTTCGCGGCTGTTAGATGCGTCTCCGTGGATACGGCTGCCAGCGGAGAGTGTTGCTGCCACATCTGGTGGATAAGTTTCATCTTTCTGCTGTGGTGACTGTCAGAGTGGAGACGGGGGACTCATCAGAGGTCCTTGAAGGAAACCCTGTGGTTCACCAATAAAAATGAAGAATAGTTTCATCTCTGTATTATTTCACATACCAGTTAATCAGAGAGTGTACCGACTGTGCCATGCAGCTATGCACTGTAGACTTATCCTTGTGACACTCCATTTAACATTTACAGACTCCCCACTCCCCTGGATACTATTTAACTTAGATATCCTCAATTTATAATACTCCACACATTCCAGTTATTTTAAAAGGGCACGCATTGAATTTGGTTCATGAACTTCAGTTTTTTCTCATCAACAGGAGCATTACTCAACCTGTGAAACCATTTTTATGATGTCTTTCTGTGGCTTTAGGGGAGCGTTCTAATGTCTGAAAAATCACCGTTATGAAGTCAGTCTTCATTGCCTCCAAAACTTTTGTAAACTTTTGTACCCTAAAAGTATAGGAAATAGAAATCATGGGAAATGTTGGATCCGGGGTTTTAGGAGTCTGGGTCCTAAAACTCAGGATATCCATCCCAACATTTGAATTGCCCAACTTTATCGAAATTGGAAACAAAATCACTGGAGTGGCGCTTTAAGATAGATCATCTGCTTTAAATGTGGTCCGCGATCAACTAGATGACTGATACCATGAAACATCAATAGAAGTGATGAAAAACATGCACGCTGATCATGTTTTCCCGAGGGTTGTTGGGATGTTTGTTTTATACAAAGAGAGTTTAAATTTAGTCGGTGATTAATACTTCCCACAATGACTTTCAACAGCAGCACCACTATTCCGTTTTAATAATCTGTGGTGCATGGATTTACTGAAGAAAAAAAATCCTAAAATATTACAATATCTGACCCTCAGACATTAATCTTTATACTCCAGGAAATAAACTGTAGGTCAAAAACAGAGTGATTTCTAATGAGTTGCTGGTATCAGGTTGAGTGTCCTTCTCTACATGGAAACATGGGATTGACAGTTAATATCCAACAGGGTACCCATTCAGTACATTTAAATGTCAGTGAAGCAAACAGTTTTACTCAAGTCCCCTCATCCTCCTGTTCACCTCAACGTCCCCCTTTACATCAAACGGGATCAAAGTAAAGAAGTTAGGGTAGGGGGTCTTTAAGTGGAGATAAGATGGGGGTGTTTGATTTCCACCACAGCCAGAGGTCTGACTGTCATGTCATGATCAAACTTCCCTCAGATGAAGCCACCAGGCAGTTCACCGCCTCCATGTGGCATCACATGGCCTTGGTTAGAGATAAGGGCCATTTTAAATGTATTGTGGAGTTGTCTCTATGGATCTTTAAGGGCTGCCGTTGCGATAAAATAACATTTAACTGCAGTTTGATTTTTGTTTCCTTTTGGTCATTGAAGTCACAGCATATTCTAGTGATCATTTTATATTATTAGATGATTTACACGTGATCCAGAAACAGATAGAACATGTGATTATTCATTTATATCAGAGATTGAAAAAGTTTTAAAGAGCTAATCCCAATTTAAAAAGTACTGAAATATCATTGTACATCTTCCGCAGGTTATAAAACTCACACACACACTGGCATCATATGGTCCTTGAAGACTTTTAAAAAAATCTTTAAAAAAATAACCTCCAGTGCTGCTTTGTCTCTTCCATCTACCAATTCCGAGAAAACCAGTTGTAGTTGTCCAGTTAAAGACGAAGACACAATGCTGCAACCGTTTAGTGTTTCATTGCATGAACAAATATGATTGTATCTTTAATGGTTACCTTTTAATGACCGATGAAAAACTATTATGTGCGTTTCCGTCCACCTGTTTTAAGAGCATTTGTCATTTTCTGGAATTGTAAATATATTATACACATGATATCTGTGATCCAAGATAAGGTATGATACAAACTGTTCGATGAGGATACGTTCCCTTGATATATACTCACGCTTTCGTTTTCCGTGAGCGGAGATACAAAGGCATAAATACACGTCTGAGTTTGTACGAATGAAACAAACACCATGACGTGTTAAATAGTGAGCTTTAGAGGTGCTTGTTTACTGCTGTTTCCATGTGCTAAGCTAGGCTAACGGCGGTATCCTTATATTCACCATACAGACAGATGTATCGGAAACTTGGCAAGTAAGCAAGTCCACGTGTTCTCCAAAAATGTGGCGCTATTCTTTCGAGGCCATGCTGGTGTTTTACAGTATATGTCTATTTTGAATATAGTATATAGACAGTATATGTCTCTGTTGAAATACTGGTGATGTATCATTGGTTGCTAAATATGAATCTGATATGTATTTCTGGTCCATATTGTGTTCAAAGTAAAACAAAACAGAAGCATTTTGTCTGTTGTCACGGTGTGTTGGGTAAATATATTGAAATAAACTGAAGATTAAGGTCAAAACGTTGTTTTTTTTAACACAGCCTTGCAACAGTGTGGGAAAGGATAGAAAAAACTAAATGTTGTCAGAATCTCATGTGTGGCAGAAGACCAACGGCTAGGAACATATTATTTAGTTTTGTGTGTATAATGGAAAGCTCATGTAGAAACCCATGAGGGGGAGGAAAAAAAATTCATATTCATGCAAATAAACTCCAGAGCAATGAGTGTTATCACTGCTGCATGGAAATGATAGCAGACGTTGGTTTTCTCCTCCGTGAAGAACAGCGAGAGCAATGTTTACAGACTCCACGCAGGACGACAAAATGTAAACAGGGAGACGGCGCCGGAAGAAGCGAACGGGGCGGCACATTTAATTAAATACAGCCGCGGGGACATGAACATAAGGCATCACGAGACCGAGATGGATGTCCTAACATGTCATCTCCAAAGTGACATTGACACTGGGATAGAATCGGATGCTTCAACCCTGAGAACATGTTTCATCGTAAAGGGATAAGAAACAGCCTTTTTTGGTATTTCTTCATTCTGCTTATGCATTTTTTGTTTGTGGCTTTTATCGCCTTTTGATGTGTCCAAGACGACGAGCGGGAAGATGCACAACAGATGCTCCTTGTTCACCAAGCTGCTGTTGTGCGTTCCCAACAACCGACAGTCTTTATGTTCAGACGTCATTAAAACGAGACAAGTGGAACTCTAAAGGCATCAAGAGTTTGTTGTGGAACTCCCTCCTCCGTGTCAGGCATGCTTCTAGTTAGCGGCCGACAAGAGTGTCAGATCATAATCAACGCGACACCTGCTGGGTTTACCCAGAAGCCCCTGCTCATATGGGCCACATTACCGGTCTCTCTAATTGGCTGGCTCCCCTGTGAGAGCTAAACCCCTCTGCGCTGTGATTGGCTGGAGCCGGCCGGGGTTTGTGAGCGTGAAACTGCAAATCTGTGAAAAGGGCCGTGTACTTATGTGGCCGGCATTTGTTTGTGAATATTTTGTAGAGATATGATCGAATTGCCTAAGAGCGCTTCCCAGAAATCAATATGTGCTGGGGTTATTTTGTTTTTCTTCGTCATGAAAAGTGGAAAGAGACAGCATAATACAGGGAAACATTCCAGGCCATTTCCTTAAGGCTGCAGCCATAAGCTTGTGGGTTCATGAAATGCAAAATGTTGCTACATCATTTGTTTTCTGAATGATTTTACACCCCAGGAGGAGGTCTGTGTAGTGTTCTCTGTCATTTAGCCGCCCTGCAGCCTCCTCTGACAATTCCATGATCCTCAGGGAGACATTTTCTTTAGCCCTGAAACAATACAAAGCCCTTCTGGTCCACCAAATGGTATCATGTGCACGTTACAACATGGTGCAGGAACAAAGATGCATGTTTTTCATCCGTACACACGTGTGTACGAACACACAATAAAAGTCAATAAAAGAGTTTTAAGATGCTCAGGAGAGCAGAGTTTTAAGACGTTCTTCCAGTTTTTACTCCTGGATATCCAAACTAAGGACTTCAATCACTACTGTGTGTTTACGGTGTACGTAATCATGGTGAGTGCACTTTTGTGCGTGTGCGCCGGCCCTCCGTCAGTCCATGCGGGTACAGAGCGCCATTAAAAATAAGAAAGGTTGGGGACTGTGTGATTCTCGTGTCAGCCAAGGTCCAAAGCCACCCATGATATGTTGGATTAATTCACGAGCAATCGGATAAATATATCCGCTATTTCAAATAAATCTTGTTTTCAGTTGCTGCTCCGACTCTCAACCCACATCCAGGGTCCCAACACCGTGACCTAGAAAGGAGTTTACTGCAGTGGGAGCACAGTCGGACTCCAACCACACTCGGTGCACTACTGCACACTGAGTTAATCACACTTTCCATTAACTTTTATTGGCTACACACATGTAATGACATTTAATTGAGTAGAATGTACACAGTTTAAGGCTATTGTTTTAAGCGTTTGGATATGTTCCCTTTTGTGGGTCAGATACCAATGGCAGAACACTGTGGGGGGCAAAAACATGAATGGAGCTTCACACACACACACAGACACACACACACACACAGACACACACGCAGTTTAACTTAGTTGTAACTGAACAAAAACAGGACATTTTACTGAGTTAATATTGATTAATGTATGACTACCTGAGAGCCTATTGGGAGATAATGATTACAAAAATGAATGAATGATTTCACTTCTTGTGTCCATCTGATATTCATTTATTTCCCTCGAGTGTGGTATACAGATTGTAAAACTCCCATCGGCAAATACAATTGACTTGACTGGGAAATCAGTTCTGCCAATTACCCTTTTTCTGTTTTGAAATTGCATGTTTCCATCCCCTACAAGGAAAGTGAATATTACATTGTGAAAGCAAAGTATTACAGACTACTGTGGCGCTATTGTCGGTAGATAAATGGACAAAATGTGTGTGAGCTTTAACTGCTACTTTTAATCTAGCGAGAAACAAATTTCGAAGCCCATCTGATGAATCTATAAGCAAGAGATTAACCGGTAAGCTCAAGAGCGCAATGCTTTATCTTTGGATGTTAAACGCCTTCCTGTTGGTCAGTGGTAGAGAAATGAGCCAATCAGGGATCAAAAACACCATTCTGGAGGTTGTTCTTTATACTCGCGGACATCCAGAGGAAGTAGAAAACAAAGCAAGAGAACATTGAAGTGGAAGAGAGAAAGAACAGAAGGGCAGAACAAGGAATGTTGATCTTATGAGGTAAAAGGAAAGATTGATGAGGAGTCGAGAACAAAACAGAAACGGGGAGAGGAAGTATAATATAACTGAGTCTGTAATTGTGAAATTTGTCTCCATCATAACACCCGAGCAGCCGGGACACACACATGTTTAGTCTCCGCTGTTAGAAGGAATCTCTAACTGTAAATCACCAGCTGGGCGGAGGAAACACAACATCCCAAAGCCCGGGTCAAATATTCTGTGAAATAAAATTGCAATGAAAAGTTCCATAAATGAAACAGGAAGGTCAGATTTATCAGTCGCATCACTGCGTCTCCACTCGAGGCCTGAGGATACCCGTTTTCCTTAACGATGTGACATCACATTTCTTCACTCTAGCTTCATTTAGAATGGGTCACTGCACATTGTGGCTAGATTACATCGGTGCAAGAGAGTCCCAGATTGGGTGCGGAGTGAACCCTGTTTCTGAAAAGTCAGCCCATCTATCTGTGTCTCTCAGGGCCCTCATCAGTGGCTTTGTTTAGACTCTGAGGAGTAACTGGGCGGTGCTCTACAGCCTCGAGGCATGGAAGAATCTGCTCCGGATGTATGACGAGTCTTTGCGAGCGATTCATTGTCCATCCAGACAGTTGCTAACGGGGAATGTTTTGGAAACACTCACGGAGGTTTTAGAAGATTATCAGAGTCGTT
Source organism: Cyclopterus lumpus (assembly GCF_009769545.1). Classification (NCBI taxonomy): domain Eukaryota; kingdom Metazoa; phylum Chordata; class Actinopteri; order Perciformes; family Cyclopteridae; genus Cyclopterus; species Cyclopterus lumpus. The sequence goes on from NC_046975.1 coordinate 19,355,278, forward strand.
CAGCTGCAGAACACCAACATTTTAATGCAAGAAATAACTAAAGCAATTTCCATTTCTGTCACACTCACAGCACACGGCTCACGAATATTTCTCAACAGTCAACGCCGAAATCTTGGATTCAAAGTTTTTGTTTTAATGGATGTTGTTGCAGTCACTGCGTCATGAGGCAATCAGGCGCTGACTTTGAGTTTCACGTCTCCGCAAGAGAATTTACCTACGACTTCATCACGTCATGTTACTTCATACTTTAGAAAATATACATAGGATTTGTAGATTTGGGGATTAAACAAAAACACCCGTTTAATCTTTTAAACAATTGGGATTTGAAGTAGATTGTATATGCTTTCCCTAAAAAAAACATTCCTTTGATAAAAAAAGTAAAAATAATGCATACAATGCCATTTAAAAGGTATTACTCAACATGTCAGGTAAACAACAACTAATTTGCACTGAAATTAGATTTAATGTCACAAAGCTGGTTCCAGGAAAAAAAAAAATACAAATTATAAAGTAAGTCCAAAAACTTAACCTGGAACCAATCAGAATAACAAGGCTCTCCAAAAGAGGCAAAACAAGGAAAGGAGGGTGGTTAACGAGGGACAGGTGACCAACAGGTGAAACTAATCAGTGGGCGGGGCAGACGATCAGGCCGGGAACACACAAAGGAAGACAGTTAGTAAAAAAGTGAGTATTTTAAAAGTTAAGACTAGAAACTATGAATACATGACAAGAAACAAAGACAAGCATCAACTTCAGATCGTGACACAATATAAATAAAAAAAATTCAATCTGGAAAATATCTGCAAGCACTGTTTTCTAACTCCCGATCCACTCCTATGGGTAAAGTGTAAATTTATGCTTATGTTTCTGCAGCTCAAGACACTTTTTCAAAAGCACAGTGCTGCTGTGTCGGGCCTCTGGTGGCAGATGTCCAGCGGGAACAGATTCATTCATGGTGAAACTGATTGGAAAAGAGAAGAGTCATTTGCTCCAATCAGACCTGGTGTTGTTACAAAACCCTCTACTTTTTCTCTCCTTCAATATATCTCTCTGCACTTCCCTTTTTTTATTTTTTCTCTCTTTCTCCCTTTCGCTGCCTGATGGATAACAAAAGAAAATGTAAGCTGAGCTTTGTGGAGGCACAGCAGCATCTCTCTCTCATCTCCTGTTTTCTTCTCGTGTCATTATTCGGTTTCTCTTTGTGTTTTTTGTCCCCGAAAACACACTCAGTGGACGATACATAGAAAATCAGCCATTGTTTAAACACAGCTGAAAAGTGTCTGTCTGGTGCTATAAAGCTTTGGGGAATGAATAGAACCACGGACCACATCACGGCCCTCAGGAACGCAATCTTCAACTTTAAAATCTTTACTGTAAATTCACTTCACCTAACGTTTTATCTCGACTCTTTGGATCTCTTTCTCCCTCTCTCTCTCTGTCATGTGCCTTTCTCCGCCCTTCTCTCTGTCTCCCGCCGTCTCTTGCCAAAAAAAGCCATAGCTTGAAACACCGTTTTGCAAAAAAAAAAAAGCTATTTGTTTGTCTTTCCATGCGCCATCTCTCTCTTTAGATGATTTATTTGACTGCATTGCGGCGCTCGGCTCCAGTTTCAGGCGGTTCGGCCAACGTAAACCTTGTCACAACTCTGAATTCCTGACTAGGCTACAGCTTCCAGGCAGACCTACAGTGAATCAGCGGTGGATAAATACATGAGATAAGCCGCGGCAGAGCCGTGCATAGCACACGAGGTAGGCGAAGACCTCCGCACCGCGGAAGATGCCTCGTCTCGGACAGAGGGAAGGGATGGGCGACCCGAAGTGGAGCCACTGTTGGTGCCATGCTGCCTTAAAGTGAGACGTCTGCCAATACACGGTGGTCTCTTTCTGAACATACTGACATCTACCACAAGCTGCTTTTCCAAAGATATACAAGCTACTTTTCAAAGTAAAATGACAGAACAAAGAACACATATTTAAAAATTTAAAAAAAAAACGTTATATCTATCGTCACATTCATGAAATTTGACCTCCACATTTAAGCACTTTATGAACAGTGGGCTGCTGTAAAGCGCCAGGGGAGCGACTCGGGGTTCGGTGTCTTGCTCAAGGACACTTTGACATGCGGACGGGAGGAGGCAGAGATTAAACCGCCCAAAAGTTGGGGCCCGACCCGCTCCAACCATTGAGCCACAGCTTAGTTTACCATTGCCAAAGTAGCCAGTCAGCCACGGAAATCTGATTATTTTCAAACGCTGACGTTGTGGCTGCACAGAATAACATGATTGATCGCATCATCTCAAATCGTATTTCATTTGACACACTTGAGCCAGTCTCTTGTATGAACCGCGAATGTGAGAGTTTATGTTACGAGGAATAAGACCCTGGCAGCCACTGAGGAACAGGGATCACCGTGTCACTCGGCATCAAAGTGTCGATGCTCACTTTCTGCCGAACAACCGTTGAGATGAAGCGGTGAGAGAGAGAGATGCCGGCTGGACCGACAAGGCTGCTGACTAATAAGTAAATCCCCTCAATTTGCTAAAGCAATCTTAAGCTGACACTTATTAAAGGAAATATAAATACGGTGTCATGTTGACCTATTATTCATCCCGTGGGCCAGACATGTGTAAGTGCATTTACTCTGCAATGTTTTGAGTGAGACAATATTTAGCTTAGCTTTCTTTGATTGAAGTTCAACATCAGTGTGCCGACTAAGCACATCAGTCCTGCTTTTATTAGCAACTAACCTTTTAATAAATTAGTATGTCGTATGTTCACCCTAATATTATTGTTGTGGTGTATCTACTGCAGAGTGATGCAAAGCAGGTTGGGTTGTAGGATCTTGTTCCGCTCCAGTACTTCATAGCACCTTTCATCCACAGCTCAGGTGTTGTTGTCTATCACATCGTCACTCGAGAGGATTCAGGGTCAGATTATGTTGCTGTGGAAGCTGTTGAAAGTTGGGTAACACTTTATAATAACTGCACGCTATGAAGCGTTATGTAATAGTTCATCTACAAATGGTGAGTGGAACAATGCTTTATAATTGTTGAATTAAGCGTTTATCATAAAAGTGTTACCGAAAGTTGTTTTATGTCACAGTGGGTTGTCATTTGTCCTATTCGATTGGTCGCCGAGCATTAAGAAGGCGGGTCTTATCTAAAACGAGGGTGTCTAAATGCAGATGCCGGGTGATGTGTGAGGACGGGGGTGTGGAGTTATGGAAGGAAGCGTGAGAGCGACGTACACGTCGTTGTCAAGACCGTGAAGTATTTTGGATTCTGCCAGCGTCTATTCTTTAAGCTGAATGAACGTAAACCCATGCTGAGCTCAGTCCATCATCCAGTCGAGTGACCTTGTGGAGTGAGTTAAACTCAACAGGGTTCAGGTAGCTGTTTGTTGAACACATCCACCTCCCCTTCCGCCTGCCCAAATTCAAGTTTACACGGATATAACATCGGTAAACATTTCGTGGGAAATCTGCGAATCACGGCACATCATTTTTCGTATTGCTACGAATGCTGGATGAGACCAGCCTGCATGGTATTGCACCTATGTGCAATAGGTAAAGAGAACTGAATGCAGGCCTGATCAACATCCACAATAACACGACTCAAAAAAGTGTACAAAAAAAATATGCCTATGGTGGATCCATGCCAATTTCTTTTATATTCTTTTTAGTTCAGGCCTGAAATGTTACACTTGTTGTTTGTCCTCTGACCCAAATGTGCCCAACCCTAATGTTGGGCACATTTGGGGCGACTATGGGTCAGTGGTCAGTGGTTAGCATGCCCGTCTTTCAATCAAGAGGTTGGCAGTTCAATCCCCGCCCTAGTCGATGTGTCCTTGAGCAAGACACTTAACCCTGCATTGCTCCCCGTAGCTGTGTCTACGGTGTATAATGAAAAGCACTATATAAATTAAATGGATTAATGTGAACTATGTCTCTGGGCTGGTCTCAAGCTCCCCAAACAACCCAGAGTTCCTCGATCAGGGGTCAGGCAAACCTCAAAGTCATTTCTACACCAGTGAAACAAAGAGGGGAATCAGCACTGTGATTTACACCTGATATGGGGACGTGTGTGTGTGTGTGTGTGTGTGTGTGTGTGTGTGTGTGTGTGTGTTTGCATATTTGTAAGTAGGTGTGCCGACTCACTGTGCTTGCTCTGAGCCTGGCTGTGAGGCCTCAAAGCATCCGCTCTGCGCTTTCCTTCCAGTGATTGATCAGGCTGACAGGAGACCATTGTTTAGAGCTGGCTAGTTAAATCGTTGTGACCGGGTGCTGCTTGGCAGAGGAATTGCATTTCTGGGAGTTAGATACACAAATGATGGCTTAGATCAGGTCTTTCAACATTTTTCATTCCAGGACCTGAGCAAGACAAGTCACTGACCCCATAAACCAGGATAACAATAATGTTATCCAGGGACCTACACCAAAGGCGTTCCAGTGATGCCGAGGACATATTTTATGTCAAATAATATCAATATCTGAAGCACATATCGCACAAAGTAGGATGTCCCCAGTCTGACAATGTAATTATCTGTTTGTTCACAACATCGGACCAAAACCCTCACTGCAGAAACCACTTCCCCTCTGCCACAATGGACAGGAGCACAGTGGAGATAAAGACAGAATGGAAATACCTTTGGGGGTCCATGTTTCTTTCCCCTTTTTCTATCTGTTATATCATCTCTGTCAGTCGTGGATTTAAAAAAACGAAAAGCAGCCTAAATACGGATGAAAAGAAACATATTTTTGCCATTGTCGACTTCCAAAGATGTGGTGATTTTTGACATCGCGGCCTGCAGAGAAAATGGAAACCATGTGGAGAGCTCAGGAGTAAAGGGATGAGGAGGGACCCCAGACACCAGACAAGCTTACAAGGACGACCAACCCCAGCAGAGACGAGTCCGTGCTTGAGTGGAAGCATCGGGATGTGGGCTTTCTTTTTAACCTTTTTATTTATTCGGGGAAAGCTTGCTGAACATGCAACCTCTTCCCAAGATCCGTATCACACCGACACAGCTACCTCCTTCTAGCCAGTATTCATCTGGGGGTTACCTGAATATCATAGTGCCGAAAGAAGTGAGAGCATTACTCATTCTTTCCACGGCGAGTACGAGAAGTTTAGCAGGCGTTCGTCCAGCCACAAACCACACGGGTGGACTTTACTGTGTAAGAACAATGGTGTTAAGTTGATTCTCATAAAGCATATTAAAAAGGTGCTACTACATTTCTTTCCCTCAAAATCAAGACCACATTTCTCATAAACCATGTTGCTTCTTGTGGCATGTGAATGTGTTTTTGAAAAAAGACTAGTGACTAGTGCCTCTATTTTTATGCCAGCTATTTCCTTGTTTGGAGTGAGGAAACCCAGCTATTTAACAACAACATTCAACTTAAAGTTAGTCCATGTCAAACAGTGGAGAAAAGACACCAGGATTTTGGTCTATGAACCCGAGATTCTGCGGTGATTTATTTGCAATACACAAATTATGCCAAAACGACGGCATAAAGTCTGAATTTGTGCATCGTCACGTCTGCGTGGAAGACGACGAGCAAAAGATTTTCCAAATGCTTGTTTTCTGAAAGGAGTTTGTATCAATCAGGGTTATGCAATGTTATAATATCATCTAAATTAGATTAAACATTGATGTTTATACACATAATGCTACATTTGTACACACAGAATTATGATTTATGAGGTACTGTTGTAGAGCTCTTGGTTTTTTTTTCTCCCTTTCTGATTCAACAATGTCGAGATGCCAGTGCTGACTGGAGAGTCTCAACATTGCATTGACTTTGTATGTAATGGAGGTGCCATAGAGAGCAAAAAACAATCAAATGTGGATCGATAAGTCTGTAAAGATCCAGAAGCAAAACAAAATGAAGTATCAGGGGAGACATGACCATTCTGTATTAGTAACGATATATTAGTAATATGACAGCTTGCTAACAATAACACTAATGGCTAAAGTAAACACTAGCTATGTGTTTGTCTGCCAGGGGATATTTTTGTTAGCGATAGTGCTGCAAACCCAAAATAATATGCTATACTGTATATATATGAGAGAGAGAGAGAGATCTCTGAGTCATTATGAGTTAATATGTGTACATAAATTCTCACGTTTCTCAGCATTACCTAAGATAATGCCCGTACCCTGATTAAAGGACAGCTGATATCCTTACCTCAGTGGTTGCCATGGTAGTTAATTGGCACAAATTACCCAGAGTGTGGCACTCATTTCCTCGTTAAGTGCTTTGGGAGGTCGCAGAGGCTAACGTTACACCAATCACATGAAGTGTTCTCAATCAAGTCCTCAGATTACTGGGAGTGTTGCCGCAGCCTGGGGAGGATCACAAAGAAGTTTACATCTTTTATTTTCTCTTTTTCTTTGCTTTTGTCTTTTCCCTCAAGCATCTCTCTTTCGGTATCGGCGGAGGCTTCTGTTGCTCTGAATATAACATCAATACTACATTTTCTCTCATTCGTTCTCGACTTATCAGTGTGGTTCATCTTCTTCTATCCGAGGAGAAATTGTCTTACATCTGTCTTCTTGAGAAATAAATAATCCTAATTTCTCTCTTTGTCTTTCTGTGTTTCTCCAATTTCAACTTCATCTTCCTGTCCTTCATGTATTCTGTATTTTAGGCCTGCAGGACATTGCTCAATATTGCGATGATGATATGACTCGTGATGAATATACACATATTAAGGTGTGCATATTAGCCAGGTTGTCTTTAAATACAGAACCGGGTGAGAAATGAACATTTAAAATATATCTCTATATAAACTCATTAATATCTTAGTATCAGTCTCTCTATAGGTTTCTCTCTGCATCGTTCCCCTTTCCCCGTATACACTCCCCTCTCTGGTTTGGCCTCCTTGATTTGAGCTGCATGAGCCCTGCAGTAAAAAAACCAAATGATTGCAGTTGTATGATTCTACAGGAGGTGAATACCGAAAAGAAGATGTGTGAGGAGAGAGGAAGAGTTTGGGGGATTAAGCAGGTGAGGAAGAGAAAGCGAGAAGAAAAGGATGGTGGACTTGGTGGAAGAGAGGGAGATGAGGGAACAGGGATGTGTGAAGGAAAGAAGTCCAAAAACATTTAGAGTACGAACGAAGTGAAGGAGAAAGTAATCGGGGAGGTGGAGGTGAAGAATGAGGGACGGAAAGAGAGTTGGACTCGGGAAGGTGAACGTGCAGGATGGAGGTATCGGCGGTACGGCGAGAAAGGTCAGTTCTGTTGTAACTGTTGGAACATTATCTCTCCCGAGGCTAAATATTTAAGACTTTCTGCGGTATCAAAAATATGTGAAAAATGACGTGGTTGTCATAACATTTGTATAGCAAAAAAATTTTTTAAAGAATGATGGCTCCTCTGCCCGCCTCTCCCAGAGTAAGATTTAATGTGCACTGATGTCTGGATGAATAACGATGTTTCCACCGTAGCTGAAATTATTCATTTGTTTAAAACAGATATACTTTCTTCTTCATTTTTTTGAGGCTTGGTTTTAAACCTTGATCCACACGGTGTGTCTCACTGAATTTAGAGGCTTTCACCCTCACACACGCGTGTTACATACACACACAAGTCATTGTACACACAAACACACACACACACACACACACGGCCTCACTGTGCAGACATGGAGGTTTTTCTAATTCTCTGTGTTGAGTGATACAGACCACATAGGAAGAGAATGTTTCTGCTTTACATCCATTGTTAATGATGAAAAGTCTAACACACCACCCGCTAATACAGACACACACACACACTCCTTTCTGTACATGCTCTGTATAAAGGCTCCTCATTCATAAGAAGGTACACACACAAACGCACATTTTTGTTCCCTAAACTCTAATGTGCTTCACAAATTGTGTCGCGTACGTTCTGTTCTGTTCTCTATTTTGTACTTTAAGTGCTGCGCAAAAGTTTTGGCCGCATAATCTATTTTTTCTGGCTTTCATTATTGTTCCAGGTGTAGGTTGTCTGTGTGCTGCATGCGACGGTGCCATTTTAACTACTACGTAGTCCTAAAAGTTGGTAACGTTCAATACATTTATTTTCTTGATTAAGAGGAACACAAAGATCATTCTGATTAGTTTTTAATTAGTCGTACAACAAATGCTGACTGTCCAGTTATGGTGAAATATGTTGACAATGATGTGATCCTAACGCCTCCCAAATGTCCCCAAACTCTACACTTGATCATCCTGCAGTTCCCCTTACAACAAAGAAGAATGTTAATGTATTTTTCATGTTATGGCCGGTGTACTGTAATTCATTATAGGTCAGAATGTGAACAGTAAGTACTTTTTTTTTTTATTGCTTACAGGTGCAGCATTACTCACCTGGGTCCTTCTACAGACGTTAGTTTATGTCATTTGAACCAATAACGGATAAATCCTTTCTTAGATTTTCATCTCTTTTTGCATTGTCGAAGAAAACATAAAAGTTGTAATTATTTTTTTTTTTTAGCATGCCTTAAATAATGTGATGTATTATGCAGAATGACATGGATAAAGTAAAACAAATATTAAGTAGCACTATTACAGCCAAAAAACTGAAATATGAGAGCGGATGGTCTCCGTGGAGCTGAGAAAACAAATGAGGCCCATTAAGGAGGTCAGTGCTGAGCAGGATGTTGCAATTTTAACAGTTTTTGACTGACAATAAAAAATGCAATAAATACTAACGCTAATGATTTTGCGTGTGTGTATTACAATATTTTGAACAAAGGTCACCATGACAACAAAGAGTCATTAGAGAGCCCAATGTCCATCAAGTTTACTTTTATTGCCCTTAATCACAATTAAATCCTCAAACGGCTTAATGACGTCCACATTGTGAAACAATAAATGAGACCTCGAGAGGAACAACAGTTCCATCCATGCTCACGAAATCTATGTTTATGCCATGTGGTCAAATCTGTCCCTCATGAGCTCCCTCTGTTGTGCATGTTGTCTCTTTGCTTCTTATATCGGTTTATGTGTTAGTTAACCCGCTGTTCCTGCTTCCTAAGACTCCTGGCTCGTCAGCTTTTATTAAATGATTTAACCGCTAAAGACTGCTGTTGTATCTGCATTTGGATCATCCTAAATATTATAACCACATTCTGTGGTTTTTGTTTATACCCGTGCACACAATCCTTTATTAAAGCCAAAGACACTGTGTTAAACTGCGCATGGGGGCCTTTTCTTCTGCACCTTCATGTCAGCAATCTCTAAAATAACTAAAGTTGCCACGAAACACGGCCTCATCCAAGAGTTGTGAAACCACATGACTCCACTGAGACTCTTAACAGTGTTCCCCTCAATATTATACTGAGCTCATAAGCATCTTTTTACAAAGTTTAGAATCTAACTGGGCAGCAAAGAGCTGATGAGGGGTTGTTGGCCTCCAACATCACCCGCACGCAAGCCTGTGTTCGGCCAGCTCCTGTCATGGTCATTAAGCATTATATTTTCAATAACTGTTGTTCCCTTCAATAAAATGAGACTGCTCAGCACATTTCACCAGAAATGTCCAGAAACTGGGAGAAGCATTACTGGGATCAATAATGCTGGTATCTCATTCTGCCCTCTGATCGGTAGAGATACACCAAAAGAAAGTGAGACAGTGAGATAAAAAAAAAGAGACTTTTGGGGCACATAGATCAAGAAAGACAGATACGTAGAGGAAAAAAAAATACGAACGAGAGACCATTTCATCATTGTAATAGCAAGAAGGAGAAGATATGATGAAATAACCAGACACAAAACAGGATGTCTTCCACATTTATCAAATATCTGATATCTCTTTCAGGGAGTTCCCTGGCCACCCTGCCAAAGGGGGTGCAGTATCACTCAGGGATGCCGGAGAGGTTGGTTTACACTATCTCATAAACTGTGTGATATATCAAAGGACTGATCATATTCTTGACACAACATATTTGAAGGAGTTACAGCCGACTGGCGTCACTCTACGTTTCTGAAACAGGTGGTGGAGAACATGTTGACGTTCAAGCTTCCAGGAACTTTACTTATCGCTTGGAATCGGGTCGTGATTACTCACTTTGTTTGCAGTAGGTCTGGTTGAGAGTTTAACGGAGGCCGCATGCACTCTCGGATGGATTTGCCACACTTCCACAAATGGAAAAGCACATATCTGAAAAATACATTCATTTTGTCAGCCGTAAAAAACAAAAGCCAAGCATCAGCGGACTGACCAGCAATGCAAAAAAGAGGGGTCAAAAGTCAAAAACTTTAAGTTCATGCAAAAGAGGGTGAAACTCACAAGAAAATACCAGAGTGATTTACTGAAAAGAAATGACCAAAAGGTGATATAATTGTGAGGCAGGAAGTTAAGGCTTTAGCAGGTGAGGATACATATAAGTAGAGGTGAAGATCATCATCATCCCTTGAATCCAAGATAACCGGTACGAACCAAGATGAAGTGCTGCCCGTCATAAAGTCACAGAAACTGCTGGAGAAAGTGTTGGGTTGTTTATTGACACAATGTTTACTAATGAGAAAGCTAGTGAGCGTTGACACGCGAGCGAAGGAGTGATGGAGTCTCTCTGATGGGGTCTCCAGAAATCCTACAAGCGAAATAAAGAGGAACGGGCTCGACTAGTCAAATCAACGTACAGAAAAAAACTCTGCTAGACCTGAACCTCAATGGTGTGCAATAAACTTAATTATCGGTAAAGAGTCCATTCAGACTGACTGAATACAGAGAGAAGAGGGCAGAGAACTGTGTGTGTGTGTGAGAAACATGCAAATGATGTGCATGTATTAAATAAGCCGAGTGAAACATTAAACGATTAAACGTCTGAGCAGCTGCAGGTGCGTAAAGAGAGACCTTACATGCTGTATATTCAAATTACATCTAGGATCAGGAGTTCAATCTACACATTTTGACCTCTTTTCCTGTTTCATGCATTTCTTTCTTTGTGTTTTTCCATTCTGTGTGACTGATCGCTGCCATCAAAGAAAAGAATAAGTTCCAGATATTGTGTTCTTAGCCGACGTAGAGGGACAGGAATTCATGTAACACACACGCTCATTTCCTTTATTTTCTCTACCCTCCTTTTTTTTTTTTGGCCAGTCATATTTATGTGTGTCAAAAACACAACCCAGATATGAGGAATAACAGCCAGAATTATTCACCTAAAAGCCAAGTTCAACAGGTACGTCTGAGCTGTTTTGAAAATCCTTTTCCCACAGTTTATTGCCTCAATTACCGTACATGTTATTATGTTATTTCTTTCTCTATCTTATCAAACTGGTCTCTCTCTCGCTTTCTCTCTCTCTCTCTCTCTCTCTCTCTCTCTCTCTCTCTCTCTCCTTTGCTTTCCACTGATTATCGCCATCAAAGAAGAAATAACACATGTGAGCACTCAAGAGTTCAAGAGGCAGGGTGGACACACGTTAAAAGATTTTGACCAGATTTACTCCCAATTACAGAAACACAAATAACATAAATCCACGTGTATGTCATAGTTTTTCCTTGGAAGCGCTCCTAAACCAGAAATGTATAGCCGAGGGTACATTTTTGTCTAATTAGTTAGGGAAATCTTGCGGGCCAAGTTCATGCTTTGTCAGAGTTGAGGTAATATAAACAAATGGCTCATGAAGTAACTCTCCATAAAAATTAACATTATGATCTAGTTTAATTGCAACAGCTACTCTGAAGTCTAACATCGAAGCAGGAGCAAACAAGACGTCAAATAATAATTAATACATTGATTGAGGAACACAACATATTGTGTATCGACGCAGCCAAACTAGTGTGAAATGTGAAGACTAAAAAAGTGCAATAGTTTGTGGATGAATATGACAATACGTCGGCACAATGGGCTCAACAAGAGTGACTGAACAAGTAGCAACGCTATCAACAACAATAGCGGCAACAATGCAATGAGGTAAACAATGTGATACGAAAGAAAAGCTGAGGGGGACCGTAAAGGAGCAAAGAGAAACACCGGGGAAGAAAGTGAATTAGAGGAAGGAAGAGAAGAACCAATAGAATGGAATGAACACCATGGAAGGAACGGCATCGCTCAATCAATAAGCAGACGTAACAGTTCAGTACATCTTCTTTAACTTAATTACTTAATTAACTTAATCCCCCCCCCCCCAGTAAAACATGGCAATAATAATGTACTTATATTTAAAAAAAAGTGGGTTATGAAATCTTGGAGTCTTTTTAAATTGAGCCCATGAATCAAAGCTTGCTGAAAGATTCATCCCTAATGTTTCTCCCAGAGCTGCTACGTGCTTCCAGACACGACCAGTCTCAAGTACTTAGGCTGTCATATACAGGTGGTTGGTTACTTGATGAAGATGTTCCTGTCATTGTTATTAGTATGGCATGCTATTGTGCTTTGTCTTCCTCACACCTTTGTGATTAGTTCTTGCAGCGTGAGTGTCGGCTGTGTGCTTCCCACCATACTGATGGTGGTTTAGGGGCCCTTTAAACCCCCCCCCCCCACACCTCTTCTTGTGGGTTTCCCTGCCAAGTTGAAAAATAAAATGTATGCACTCATCAATTTTGGCCATATTGGGTCAGTCAAACACATAAAATCCAATTTGTAATGAAATTTAAATCCGAGACGGTAATGCAACAAAATAGGAAACACACCAAGGTGGGGTGGGGGGGGGGAATACTTTTGCAAGTTACTGTACAGGTTAGTGCATGTTCTTTTACAGTGTGTGTTAGATCCTGCAGTCTCAAACCATGAGAAATGTTACACTCACTGTTTACTGTGGAAGTGTATACTTGGCAGGATGGGAAAGTCTTGAAAACATCAGCCTGAAGCAAAGGAAAACAAGTCCATTTTCTATTCATTTCCCCTCAGAGGTTTGATGTACTATGTATGTATATATATATATATATATATATATATATATATATATACCTTACTGAGACCCGAACAGAAAAACAGACCCGACAGCATTGCACGGCATCAGACGGTGAGAAAAGTGAAACGGCGTCTTTGTAACACTAATCTAATGATCTTCAGTCACAGGTGGAAACAAAGATGCTTCATTCAGGATCAAAGAGCAGTGGCCATGGAAACGGCAACAAAGACACCAACGTGAGCGTGGGGGTGTTATCAGTACCTGTGCAGGCTTCTGTGCCTCCACCTGTCGCATACATCTGTCTGGGTTATCAGAGTGTGTGTGTGTGTGTGTGTGTGTGTGTGTGTGTGTGTGTCTGTGTGTGTGTGTGTGCTGTTGGCAATAGATGCATGCACATTAACAGCTGTTCTTTAGCGTGCTATATTCCCACAGTTCTGTTTTCCTCCACTTACCTGATCGATTATTCTTTCTGTAATGTGTAATTGGCCCTTTTATGACCCTCAAAAATAGAGGGAGCTCCCTCGTTTGGTGTTTTTGGTTTGTTTTCTCTGAGCGGTGATGTAATGACGTTGCAAACTGGGAGGGGGAGGGGGGGGGGGGGGGGGGGGGGGCCTGGCTCCAGAAGTATAGGTTGATGTTATGCTTTTAATTATTTCAATTTTGTTTCTGAGAAATCATGTTCTTACGTCACTTCCAAATGGTAGATGGCTTTAAATACGACGATGCACATGAGCCAAAGCTGTCGGAGCTGTGAAGGAGAAACGAGAGCTGTAAGAAAGTCAGAGGTTGGTGGATGCAGTTGGGATCAAAACACGACGCCATAGTATGAAATCATCCCGATATTAAACTCAAATATTAACTGATTGATATTAACTTTATTCATTCATTTAGTAGGTGTAATTTTTATTATTTCGCTCTCTTTTAGTCTACACAGTTTTATAGTTTTTTTTATAGTCTTTCTTTTTTTCTTTTTTACTTTTCTTAATTCTTTCTTTTTTTGTACTAAAGTTCAACACTGGTTCAAAGCCGCTGGAATAAGTCCAACCTTTCCCCAAATCTGATTCCGACTGTGTCCATCACGTGGAGCATCGGTCTGTAGATGCATCCACAATATGTGTTTGTGCACCGCACCATAGGGGGGGTCACTGTACTTCGGCATCGGAGAAAGGATGTTTCAGCGCCTTTGCTTAGCAACCCTCCCCGAAGAGACGGCCCGTCGGCGGCACAGACAGGAGTTCTATTGTGTGAGGTGTGGCGTTAAGAAAGCCGATCTGAATAGGAGCGCGATATCATGTTCATCTCGCCACAGAAGAGGCACTTTGAATGAATTACCGGTGAGACAGAAGGGAGAAAGTCTTTGTTGGCTGTGTGTAGCTATCGTGTACACGTTGGTGTGTGTTTGTGATTATGTGCAACGATTAGGAGCAGTGGTGGAAGAGGAGATCAGCAGCAGTACAAAGGAGGCTTCGATAAGAAGTAAAGAAAACAAACACACAGAAGCTACACTTCCCTCCCTCGATGCCGATATCTTGCACGACATTACACTCATATGTGATTGTTGAACATCTCATTCCCAAACAATATGCTGCTGTGTTAATATGCTGCTGTGTTAATATGCTGCTGTGTTAATATGCTGCTGTGTTAATATGCTGCGACAGACGGCTTCCCATAAAGATGCAGTGAATGTCACGGAAGATGGATGATAAGGCCTATTTATTAAAATGTCTTGGTTTTCCAATGACTTATTCATTAATTAGAAGTATGAGCTGCAGCCCAAACCATGAACCCAGATTAAAAGCACACCGACGTATGTGTACAGAGAAGCCCAAACATCTTTGAAAACTGTGTTTTATTTCAAAGTACTTAAGAAACATTGAACGCTCGACAAAAAATAATAAGAAAGGTATTATCATTATACGTCGTGATTGCATTTACACATGTCACTATAATGCAGCCATTTCATCATTTTTGGATGTGATGTTCCAATAAAACACTTGATTACGAAAAGGTTTTAATAAAATGGAGGAAGTTAGTTGTTGGAATTAATAAAAAAGCTTTCCATGAGGGAGAGAAAGTGAGGATACAGCCAACAGATCAGGCCGAAGTGTCGCACCTCTAATGTGTAATAAAGCAATGAAAAGGTGTGTGTGTATGTGTTTGCATTCCATTTCTCATAGAGTGAACACATTAAAGAAACAACTGCAACTCAAGCTGGATAACTTGAATTTGATTCACCTTACAGTCGTATTTAGAATTTCTTTACCCCTTCCTACCTTTTTATATAATGATTTATTAATGACTGATTGGTCCATTTGTCCATCTGTCTAACTATTCATCCCCCCCACAATTTATAGTTGCATCCTTCCAGTATTAAAGTAATGCGGCGACTCAGCAGCCGCTTTTCTAAATACTGACTGTCAAAGCGGTCCTTCTGTCATCAAAATGGAAAGAAAAAGGTTTTTTATTAAAACAAGCTTTACGGACCAAAGGTACAACGCATGTTGAGGCATTAATAGGGGGCAGCTCAGTGGTTCTAAATTGGCCTATAAAAACAAAGTAAAACGTAACAAACCTGAATCTAATATAAAAGAGGAAATACAGACGGGCTGGGGGGGGGGGGACCATGTAAATCAACTGATTAGGCCTTAGCAGGAATGGTAAACAATATAAAGAATAATGGCTCTCTGCATGGGCCCATGTGTGTTACTTCACCTATACGTTCATACGCTTTCATGTGTGAACGGAGCGAGTGTGCGTGAGCGGAGAGTAATAAGTCATATACTTGTCGTAATTCTGTGGAATTCCTGTGGACCTGACGCTCACAGCCAGTAAATACCGCCTGTTAAGCCGGGCTGATAACTCACTAGCTCTGATTTACAGGTGGGCAAACACGAGGTGACTCTGGGTCTCAGTGTGGGGGTGTGATTGGGGGAGTGTGGAAAAAAAAAAAAAAAGAGACGCAACGGGATGGAGATAAATGTACTGCTTCACAAACG
Organism: Cyclopterus lumpus; assembly: GCF_009769545.1. Lineage (NCBI taxonomy): Eukaryota > Metazoa > Chordata > Actinopteri > Perciformes > Cyclopteridae > Cyclopterus > Cyclopterus lumpus. Next base: position 19,371,124 of record NC_046975.1, read on the forward strand.
GTCTGTTACTTCTTGTGAGAGGAAGGAGTCGGGCGAGGTAATTACAGTCCTGATAACACTCTGTTGAAGAATGGCGTCAGCCTGTTTTTATTTCAAATACGAGAAGGCTTTGAAAAGGCCTCAGCATGTTCGCCAATGATATACAGATGCATTTCTGACTCGAACAAGTGTGGCGAGAACATTTCTTTAAATAAAGTCTTTTATACATTTCGGTGCTCATAGTTTCACGTTTGTCAGTTTTAAAAAGCGCTGCTTTTATTATAGTTTATGTGTAATACTATATTGGACAAAAGTTTGGCGAAAATACACTTTTTAATTCAACAAAATATGCCAATTTTAATGTTTACTTTTTAAACCGGCGATATATTTGCAGAATTAGTCATTTTGCATTTAACAAAGTTTGAATTTAGAGCCATAAATGTCCTTTTAATCAAAAATGTTTACGAATCAATCTCACAAAAATGTGATGCCAACGTTCAAAACTTATATAAAAAAAAACATATAATACTGATTTGTGATGATGATTGATAACCGGGTCGTATTACGACGGCTGACGTGACTGATGTTTATTGTTTTATGATTTACACCGTGAGCTTGTATGAGCATATATAGCTTATATGTTGTATGCATTTCAATTTAGTTTTATCTTCAGGTCTGTGTGTGTCCTGCGTCTGACCGTGCAGTTGCGAGACAAACTTCCCCTCGGAGACAACTTATTTATTTGTTTTATTAATTTCTTTTTTTACCTTCCTCAGGTGAGCAGGTAGAAGGCTCAGGGCCCAGGTTTGGTTTGGTAAAAATAACAACGAGCACAGAACAGAAACGACGAGGTGCTTTTGGCCCGCTGTAACCTTTGGACTCGGTACAGACCGATGACGTAGCCGCCTCCACATAAAACACGCTTTTAATTAATAAAAGGAAGGAAGCTGGTCATTTTTGGGTCATAAAATCCTGTGAGTGTGACAAAGAGTGTCCTGAATTTCTGAACCACAAATTGCACTGCAGACGTCTCAGTGTGCAGAAAGAGACACAAGTGGCAAAGACAATAAAAAGGAAGAGAAAAGGACAGAGGAAGGTATATAAAGGGAGGGAGCGGGACAAAATAAACAGATGAATGACAAGCAGATGGCAAAAAAAACAGAAGTTGTAACGTCCTGAGAAGCACATTAAAGAAAATTCGTAGTCAAAAAGTAAATGCAAATATTTGACAACTCAGATGCAATTCTCAGTTACAGGAAATATCATTTTTTGCCATTTAAAAACAATGATCAAACTGTTATATTTGGACTTATGGTATAGTATAGACAGGAAACTATAGAACCCAAGGTTGTAGCAAAGTGCAACACCTTTAAGAGTGCAGAGAAAGTGAGATATATATGGACTAAGTTTGAAAGGGGGGGGGGGCTCAGAACATGAGCTCATGACTGTAGCATTAGTGTAACATTAGTGTTAAGTGCTCGTAAAATCCCGCTTTGCTCTGCATTACCTCAGAGAGTGGGGGAGCAAGAAATGAAGTAAAAAAATATCGCTGTTATGAAAACTTTTATTTTTAATGTTTTTAATGAAACATTTCAGAACGAGAGTTGAGGAAAATTCATAGAACAACACCTCAGAAAGCCACCAGATCCCACACACTCATATATCCGGACAGACAGACTATTAACAGCGGCACTGAACACACTAAATACTATGAGCTGCAGTGCCGGTGGCCCACACAGGCACCGCTGGCATGTAAATACTTCACTGTACATGCAGTCAGAGCTTCTCCTCCCTCCCTACATTCTGTGTTTTGCAGCCCCCAGATGATCATAAATGTGACAAAATCATTTCTGTGAGTTGGTTTAGGAGACGTTTAATGCTAAATGCTCGCCAGGAAGTTTTCCTCACTGTGCTGGTTTCTTTTTCTCATCACTTAAAGTATGACGAACAGGATTTGCTGATATTCGTTCCCAACAGGGTTGAAACGGAGGATTCCAAAGTATTTCAACTTGTTACACTGACATCAAACTAAATGGCTGTTTCCCCCCCCTTGAACCCGCTGTAGACCTTTCAGGGTCGGGTTTGTATGTTCTCCCCATCGTCATGTGTCTTCACCCAGTCCAGGCAGCTTGAGTTAAACACACACAGCGTGTGCTGGTCTCCGACCCCAAAGACAGGTGGGAATAGATAATGGTTGGACTGGATACGGAAACACCTTAGCTTCAAAAGAACGGCAAATTGCACTGAAATTAAATATTGTAAAATGTTCACAAACAAGCATTGTCCAAACCCTCATAATTGTATCTATATATTTATTTTAAAATGAATTAAAAATACCACATTTTCATTTTACGTAATGGTGCAGACGTATATAAAAACTGTAACATGTTGGTATATTACTGAAAGGAATATAGTACAATTAGTCAGAAACTAACTCACTAATAAACAAATTATATTTAAATATCAGGTGTAATTGGTTAGAAACTGAGGAGAATTTAGTCAAATGTGTGAGAAATAAGTTTACAATTTATACTTATTGCAACTGAAACATCTCACTGTGTCATTGCCATTAAGGAATCTCACACACTCCTATAACAATCTGCTTTTATCCCCCAGAAGATATTCTCACTATCATCCGAGGGTCGTAGCTGACCCTGAATCAGTCCGGTCTCAGGTTTGGTTAGTCACACTCTCGGCTAGACAATGTCCTGCTGCATTCTGGTCTGTGCCATTCTGTGCTTTTACAGCTGGCTCCATTACATTACACTTTTTATTTTCCTAGTCTGCGGGCTAAATATCTACCGTTAGCTTAAATGGCCCCCATGGGCGATTCGGCAAATGTGTGTATCCGTGTGTGTGTGTGTGTGTGTTTGTGGTAATGTGTGTGGTAATGTGTGTGTGTTTAGGTGCGGCGGGGGGTCAGACTACCTGGCATCCAGATGTGGAAGAAGAAGTTCTACTTGAAACACAGCTATTGTTTCCTATGAACTGTACAGATTGTGCGGCGGCTGTAGGAGAAGTGGTGTTATTGTATTGTAGTCGAGAACAGGTGATAAATCGAAAAATCATCAATTCTGAGTGTATTTGTTACCATAACTTTGTTGTTTGTTATCATTATAATTTACTTCCATTACTTTTGTACTTTGAGGAGGTTTTCTTTAGTACTAGTGTCGCTGAGGACATTAAAGAACTTTTCTCTGGTTCACAATTTTAGCACAAAATGTTTGAAAACGGTGAAATGCATACATAAGAATTTTGATAGAATGTTGATTTCCAACATTTCCAACACGGTTAAATGAAACTTAAAGCCCAATTCACATACCTGTATTATTTTGATTATACAACCACCAAAGTATAAGAATGAGTGGGCCGTAGCGCTCTATTCTGTGTACTTGTACTGCAGGACATACAATATATATAAAGACTGTATCCAGATTAGTTATTTGTCATTTGGAACTGCAATGTAACGATCAACAGAATATAGAAGTGTGCTCGAGTGGGTCTCAAGTTTGGCAGCGTGACTGAGAGGAACACAAGTGCCAACTAGTACGGCTCTCAGTTGAGTTTTTATGGATATTTAGCGTGAAGGATGTCATAAAAACCTTGTGGCAAGCAGAAAGAATAAAACGTATTTTCTACAGCGACAGCAAGTTTGAAAATTGGCCTATTTTGACGGGACCACAATGAGAAGGTGAACATTATGGAGCGGGCCAAGGTGAAAAGAAAGGTTTTTCCTGTTTTCAGGTGATAAAAACAACACAAGGTTTCAGATCGTTGGCTTCCTGTTCGGCCTTTGTGGTCAAGACTCATCGTTCACTGCACTCAGAGGGATTGATGACTCATTAACTTTAATGTATCTCACGCTCTCTTTACATCCATTTTTTTTTTTCTTTTTTTTTTACACGGAAATGATAATGCAAAAAGTCCCCGAACGACAAAAACATATTTTGAGAAACTGGAAGTGAGTCTCTCACTCTCTCCATCTTGCTCTCACTCTCTCTCTCTCTCTCTCTCTCTCTCTCTCTCTCCCTCTTTCTCCCTCTCTCCTTCTCTCCCTCTGCAGCCGTTTTCCATTATCAGTGCCCAAACCAGCTTGTTAAAAAAGAGTGAAACTCAAACCACAGTTTTGAAAATTACAGAATTCCTTCATAAATGCCCGGCCCTCCCCACGGCTACGCTGGGTTCAGGCTTGAGGTGAGACCGCCATACTACAACTACAACACACACACACACACACACACACACGCACATACACACACTCACACACGTTATATGTGCCTGAAACAGCCAGAGGTATGAGCGCACAACAAAAATGCTGCACGATACACATGAAAATGCAAACGCTTTAAGGATCAAACGCTTTAAGGGTATAAACACAATATACAGACTCACACATTATATGATGATAATAAACAAATGCTAACACAGAAATACACACACACACACACACACACACACACACACACACACACACACACACACAAGTGCACAGTAATAGACTTGTGGCTACATCGCCCTCTTTCCTTCCCTCCTTTCAAACTTTAACCAGAGCCATTTCCTACAACAGCTGAGGCTGCCGCATAGCAACTGGTCAGACCGCCCTAGCAACAACATTCTCACTCATTTGACCTCTTTATGACAGCAAAGTAATAATGAAACATTGCTTATTTTACACATTTAGGCTTCGGGTGGAAAATTTGTACCTTTATGTTGCTGTTGTGTTCGTACATTGACATAGTTTCTTGTAATTCTGCCATAATAGTAACATTAATCAGCTTTTCTGTTCAAAATAGTTTTCAAATCTGAAAGTGTTTTTTGCAAACAGCACACCTGGGTAGATTGCTTTTCCAAATCTTTGAACTGACAGGTAAATTAGGGGAGGCTTGGTGATGCTGAATAAATTACGCTTCTCTGCAGCTGCTGTTTAATTTCCCTTGTGTATGTGCATGTGATTAATAAATAGGAATCATTCTCCGCTGCTCCTACAGAAACGGTTGCACTGCTTAAATCTAACAGCAACCATTACTGTAGATAAGATTTTTTTGTAATTTTTTTAAATGCGTCCCTTCAAGTTACATTTCACCAGCTGATCCAGGAACCAAGCCTTTGATACATAGACTAAGAGGTAATAATGGAATAACACCGACCCACAAGTGTTTCACACGTGCACACCATTCAGCTTCACTCACCATGAGTATTTCTGTGTTTTGCTTCGAGGGAAATTGGTGCACTTTGGCCATGATTGTTTCAAAACTGCTGACTAATTATGACCTTTTGAAAACAAAGCGTACAGATTCAATGTGACATTTTGCTGCGCCTGCGGAATATAAACGCCCTCTCGCACCGGCCGATGCCCAGTTCAACCTAATAATGAAAACAAACGTGTCCTAACTAGTGCTTTAACTGAACTAAAAAAGCTGCATTCACAAGTTTCTGCCCACCGACCAGCAGGACAAAATACAGACTGACTCAGACTGTGTGCTGCACTTTTATTTGGGATTGTTTATTATATTCATGCCACTGCGGAGAAGTGATTACAGGACAACCTGTTAATCAAGAGACGATCACTCAATATTATTTAGATGCACAACCTGTTCCGCTACAACCAACGAGAGAAAATGCTCATCAGCAAAGGTGGATTTCAAGTCCCATGAAATAAATCATATACTGAGTGTATCAAGTCAATGTGGACAAAAGGGGCTCAGATTAATGGAAAGATCTGTAGTTCCACAACTGAGCGAAGACTATCTGCTGATGAAGACCATGTCAAGTAAGTGGACCTCGAGTCAAAATAGTTTTCTTTTTACCGCTGCACATATTACAGTACAAAGGGCTCTCCTGTGACAGTATACCTGTCTCACACTGGAAAGTGCACATTTGTTTTTTCCAATTCTGCGACAGGCAGCACCAAATCTAACTTGTTAGAATACAAAATGCATAATTACCCAGACTTAACAAAAAAATCTTATACGAATAATCTTTGCTTGACCTTGCCTGTGTGAAGGTCGCATGCACGCTATGGCAAAAATAATCATAGTTACGGATGTAAGGTGTTAAGAATTAAGAAGTGTTCATCCTGAAATAACTTCCCAGCTTCCTTTTAAACCCATCATTCATTCAGAAAATATTAAACATCCGTAATAGACAGCTATTGTTTGGACTTCTCTCACTTCGTCTCCGCTTGTAGAGAACAAATGGACTTCTGGCCTCTAGTTTATTTGGGGTGGACCAGAGCAGAAAGTACAGCAGAGGTTAATGAAATAATAGAGAGAACCGAGAGCCTCTTACAAAAGTAATATTTATCAGACTATTTTATGTTCGGCAAGAGGTGCAAGAGGTGAGAACCATTACAGTCTCCAGTAATTAATACATGTGTGTGTTGGAATATGAAGAAGTTGGATGTCTCTATGGATATAGAAAAGACATGACTTCAGAGCAGACTGGAATGGACACATGTTCGCTCTCCCTCCCTCTCTTTTTCTTTCTCTCACTAATACTCAAACACAAACACACACACACATGCACACACACGCACACACACACACACACACACGCACACACGCGCAAACACAAAGTCTTTACCAGAAATAGTTCCAGCCTACTGCCTGTCACAGTGCATGGATTTCAATGGAGCATACTCAACCATATTCCCACCATCTGTCATGATGATTTGAAAAGAAAAGCAGGTTCTTAAAACTTTAGCAGCACTTAAAACATAAAAATACAACATGTGTATTTTTGTTCTCTTGGCATAGTCCTCTGCTTCCATCTACTGGAGAAAACACAGAATGTAACTGCATCAAAGCTCCCTGACAATAATACACTGAATTCTCAACTGGATTAAATATGTTTCATGTTTATTCATCTGTCAATAATATTTAGTGTTGGACAGATTAAATCCAATATCAGATTTACATATGCTGCATGCATCACATCTACATTCTCATCAAGTGGGAGTTGTAATAATAGTACCACAAACATACAAAGTAAGTAAGTAAGTAAGTAAGTAAGGTTTATTTATATTGCACTTATCACAGACAAAGGGTCACAAAGTGCAATACAGTAGTCAATTAAAATAAATTGACAATAACAGGGGCCAAAACATTTCAACAGTTAAAAAAAAAAAGTAAAATATACAGTAAAAGATTGCGCAGTAAAAAAACACAAGATGATAAAAAGCAGGCCATAGAATATGTAATTAACCAAACGCCAGTGTAGACAGGTATGTCTTGAGTTGGTGTTTAAATGACACTATTGAATCAGCGACCCTTAGGGGGTGCAGGCAGAACATTCCACTGCCTCAAAAGCTCGGTCACCACAAGTTTTAAGGCGAGCATGTGGGACTGACAGAAGATTTTGGAGTTGGATCTGAGATTGCGGGCTGTTGAATATGGGCGAAGTAGTTCAGCCACATATGAAGGAGTCTGGCCGTGCAGAGTTCTGTATGTGAGAGTGAGGATTTTAAGGTGGATCCTCTGCTCTACAGGGAGCCAGTGAAGAGACCTGAGTATCGGGGTTGATGTGAGACCGTCTATTTGTCCTTGTCAGTATTCTGGCAGCAGCATTTTGGATTACCTGCAACCGGTTAACTGCATATTTACTGAGAGAGGAGAAAAGTGCATTACAGTAATCAATACGAGAAGAGATAAAAGCATGTGTGATCATCTCTAATTCAGCTGTAGATAAAACAGATCTCAATTTTCTGATGTTTCTTAGGTGGAAGAAACCTGATTTAGACAGCTGCTTGACATGGTGGTCAAAAATGACCCAGAGAATACGTAGGTGTAGGTGGACAGCAGGAGAGAGTGGACCAATGCTCTGCTTGATCATAGGGACAGCATCATCAGGTGCAATAACTAGAACCTTCGTCTTGTTTTCATTCAGTTGTAAGAAATTTACTGCTGTCCAGTCCTTAATAGCATTGACACAATCAAGGAGGCTGGTTAACCTGAAGGCCTCACTGGGTTTAAAGGAGACATGGAGTTGGATATCATCTGTGTATAGATGATAAGCAACATTATAGGTTTTAATGATCTGTCCCAGGTGTAATAAGTATAAATAAAATAATAGAAGCTCCAGGACCGAGCCCTGCGGTACCCCACAGGACAGTGGAAGGATGTCTGACATAAATTCTCCCACCGAGACAGTAAAACTTCTGTTTGCGAGGTATGATGAAAACCACTCCAACGCTGTGCCTGATATGCCCACCAAAATCACGTAGCCTGTCAATCATGACGTTATGGTCTACGGTGTCAAATGCCGAACTGGAATCAAGGAGAGGACATTAATAAGTCATTTGAAACCCTCAGGAGAACGGTTTTAGTTGAGTGCTGTTCGCAAAACCCTGACTGGAACTTGTCAAACATATTGTGCCTCGCCACAACCTTCTCTAGGATTTTTGACAGAAAAGGCCATTTTGATATAGGCCTGTAGTTCATGGTCAAAGCAGGATCTAAGTTAGTTAATAACGGCTGGATAGTGGCATGCTTGAATGAGGGGACACTTCCTGTGGACAAGGAAGAATTAAAAGTCATTATTATAGGAGGACCAATAATTGGCAGGATTTTCTGAAATAGAGAAAATACTATAATATCCAGAGGGCATGATGATGGTTTTTATTTATTAATTAATTAGTAATAAAAACCTCAACGTATTAGAGAAGAATCAGTACATTTTCTGAGATACAATTTTCTTGCGTATAAAAGTTCTACAAAAAATGTTTTAAAAAAATAAATAATGGTCCAATATGTTCAACTGGGATGGGACAGTTTAACGTTGTTTCCTTTCTCTGGTTTTTGAATTGGTCTCGTATTTATTTCCAGGTAGCATTAAAACGTTCTTTCAGTGAGCCCGTTTCCCAGCTGCTCAGATACTTTCTGAGACTCTGGAGAGTTTAGTCTGGCGTCTCCTGATGCGGAAATAAAACACAGTGGTCAAAGCCATGGAACTGGAGCACAGCCATAGACAATACTCTACTGCGTTTCACAGTTAAACCCAATCATTGCTGTAAAGATGGCTGTATTAAATGACTCTTTAACTGATCTTAAGTGCTCCTAGATGTCGTAAATTTCCTTCAGCCTTTATTTAAGAAGTGTTTTTGACGTCGACCTATTGATTGATCAAGGCCTCCGGTCTGGCTGTGAGTAACTGTAACTGTGGATTTCTTTGTTTACAGAAGACGCAGTCAGTGTGCCACGTCTCGATGGGGTTTCCCAGTAAGATCCGGTGTCATAGTGCATTTTAACCCCTGGGTATGAGATTGAAATTTAAAATGATATAAGTAATCCATACTGAATATGGAATAAGGAATCATACTGCAGTGATGCTGCATGTCAGGAGTGATGATCACAACTAATGAAAAGTTGCAAAACTTAAGTAGGCGAACAAAGACCACACCTCATTTCCCAAGGCAATTTCCTGTCCAAGCCTATATGGGTGTGACTAACCCTTTCTCGTCTGTCCTTCTCCTCCCTCTCTCCATGTCTCTCTCTCTCTTTCAGCACAAGAGAAGTATTCAATGAAAACCACACCTGCACCCTCACCCTGCAGCCTGAGTCTCAACGACCGGGGTTCTGCAAGCTTTTCCCTGTTATTTAAAAAAAAGAAAATAAGACAGCAATAAGACAACATACTAAATGTGCATTATACTGCCATATGATATAAGGAATGTTCGATAGGTGAAATGTAATAACGATTGTCTTTGTTGTGTTTTACCAGGATCAAGCCTCCAAGCCGGCGCCAGCTAGATATAATTGGGTATCATCTGCATAACAATCAACGTTTTTGGAGTGTTTTCTGAAAATATTCCCTCATGGAAGCTTATATAAGGTGCTCTACCGAGGGCTGTAGGAATACACAGCTCAATAGAGCTGTGATTCTGTCTGCCTGGCTACAGTGCTGAAGAGAAACAGGGGGTTGTTCTTAGTTTTCTCTATTATTGATGAGTAGTAGGCTGCTACGACATTAGTGAGGGTCTATATGTTTTAAGACTATCTTGCGAGACTAACCGAGATTCGTCCAAATTGGTGGAACGTCATACCTAGTGACTTATATATTAAACATTATCGTCGCTGATCTTGAATAAATATTTAGTTATATCTAAATTACAAATAACTTTTAATTCTGTTCAGAATTTATTTGTTTTAAAAGCAATTTTTAGTTTTAGTCATGAAAAAGAACAGAGTATTGATAACAGTGGCTCCTTGTAGTAATAAAATCCTAAAGATTCCTATCCCTACCGTAGTTCTCCAACACACTTGGAAAGGGAGGGGTGAAAGGAGGAGTATCTTGTTTCTTGCAATCTGCAGCCTCACCACTAGATGCCACTAAATCTCCCTCCAGTGAGATTTAGTGGCCTCAAAACAAGGGAACTTTAGCCCACAATATGTCAACAAGCCAGGTAACGCTAGCTGTTATACTTACCAATCCTCAAATATTATCAAATATTTTGACAAACATTTTACTTTTAAAAAACACAAATGGATGTATCTAAATACATGTCATTGCTCTACATCAGGGGTCGGCAACCCCGTTGCGGCTCCCTAAGGCTTTGACAAAATTATTATCATTATTTTTTTGCAGTGGACAATCTTTTATCTTGAGGTGATACTGTGTCATGGAAAATTCAAAATGTTTTATTATTTGTTTTACTAAAATGTGCATCACATCATATTACGTCGCTGTCAAGCGCTTTTCCCTGCAGGTGGCTAATCATGATTTGCAGAGCTCCGCGCCCCAAAAAGAAAAGTAACGGAGGCAAATAGAGAGTTTAATTCTGTGCGGACTTATTCATTTGCTTTCACTGCCAAGGATGCTGGCTGACCTGTATGCCTCATATGTGGCGAGATATTATCAAACATGTAATGTGGAAAGACACTTCCAGAACAAGCACACAGCTGGTTTACTGTAAAGTCCTGGATCCATGATTGTGAATCGTGAACCCACCTTGACCATTAAAACGCCCTTCGGTAGAGAGCCTAATCCGAGGCAACGAGGCCCGTGTTTGGCCAACAAAGGTATAGTATGAAGGTGTAAATGTGTGGATCTAATTGTTCGCATGCATTCTCAGCCACAACAGAATGCCATAGGATGCAATATTCCTGCCCTGGGGTGTTTGTAGGATTCCAAGAAAGGGGGGGCTGAATGTGCACAGCGCGCAGCTAATTTTTCTTGGGGCCCCTGATATCCATTGTTTCCGACAGTTCATAGATTGGTTTAATCAGAAAGGGTGTGATTTTGCTCTCTAGTTTTGCTTGCATTCAGTATATGATAACACAAGAGACATTTAGTGATATTTTATGCTCATTTGGACACTATCGCTGAGATAAAGATGAACTATTTCAATGTCAAATATACCATTCAATGGAAAAAAATATTATAATAATCTATATTAATGCCAAGAATAGAGAGACGTCGATAGTTATTTCTTGTATTTCGAATTTGCTTGTTTACACTCTCGCTCAATGGAGACAGTTTCTAACTTCCCTTTCATTTGCCTCAAGTAAACCTGAATGTAAGCAGGTAACACTCGCTAACAACTATCAACAGACACATTCTGTAACTACCTGGACTTACAGGTAAACCTAAATGTAAGCAGGTAACACTCGTTAACAACTACCGACAGACACATTCTGTAACTACCTGGACTTACAGGTAAACCTAAATGTAAGCAGGTAACACTCGTTAACAACTACCGACAGACACATTCTATAACTACCTGGACTTACAGGTAAACCTAAATGTAAGCAGGTAACACTGGTTAACAACTACCGACAGACACATTCTATAACTACCTGGACTTACAGGTAAACCTGAATGTAAGCAGGCCATTTCTAGCCTGCATAATAGTCATACCCATTTTATTGATGACAATACAACTTGAATCTATTTTTATTGTTGTGTTCAAATTGAAAAATCAATTATATTGATCAAAAGTATGATCAAAAGGGAAGAATGTAATAGGAATTTTTCATTCTTGAGTATATTATATTCTTATATAGGTCAACTGATGAAGTGAAGTTTGTTATTGAGTAAAACTGTCAAGAACTGCACTTTGACACTCGTTGATGGAGCAGCTGCCTAAATAACATGCGCGTCCCTTTTATAAATAAAGGACGTATGCTTATATGTCACACCTATTAGCATATATGTGCGCTGACCACAATGACAACCCTCTCTTTGCTGTGTACATGTATGTATCTATATGTCTTGTGACAATGCCAATAAGTACTCCCTTGTTTGTAAATGTCAAAGCAGAATATTCTAATAAGAGCTCACACCCCTGTAAACTGTATTTAATAAGCTGTGCGATATTCATATATTCATATCACTTTAGGACCTGAGACAAACAAGTCAAATTGCCTAGCCGAAATCATTTGTAAAAAATTACAAAAACAAGACTTAGAAGTTCTTGCTCAAGTGATCACATACCTCCAGTTCTCCTTGTTTTTGTAATTTTTAACAAACAAAATCGGTCACTTTAGGAGCTGAGACAAATGAGAGCATCACTTTAGTACCTGGGACTAACGAAGGCGTCACTTTAGTACCTGAGACTAAGGAAGGCGTCATGAGGGCGTCACTTTAGGACCTGAGACAAACGAGAACGTCACTTTAGGACGCGTCACTTTAGGACCTGAGACTAACGAGAGCGTCATGAGGGCGTCACTTTAGGACCTGAGACAAATGAGAGCGTCACTTTAGGACGTGAGACAAATGAGAGCGTCACTTCAGGACCTGAGACTAACGAGAGCGTCATGAGGGCGTCACTTTAGGACCTGAGACAAATGAGAGCGTCACTTTAGGAGCTGAGACAAATGAGAGTGTCACTTCAGGACCTGAGACAAACGAGAGCGTCACTTCAGGACCTGAGACTAACGAGAGCGTCATGAGGGCGTCACTTTAGGACCTGAGACAAACGAGAGCGTCAAGAGGGCGTCACTTTAGGACCTGAGACAAACGAGAACGTCACTTCAGGACCTGGGAAAAACAAGAGCGTCACTTCAGGACCTGAGACTAACGAGAGCGTCATGAGGTCGTCACTTCAGGACCTGAGACAAACAAGAGCGTCACTTCAGGACCTGAGACTAACGAGAGCGTCATGAGGGCGTCACTTTAGGACCTGAGACAAACAAGAGCGTCACTTCAGGACCTGAGACTAACGAGAGCGTCATGAGGGCGTCACTTTAGGACCTGAGACAAACGAGAGCGTCACTTCAGGACCTGAGACTAACGAGAGCGTCATGAGGGCGTCACTTTAGGACCTGAGACAAACGAGAGCGTCATGAGGGCGTCACTTTAGGACCTGAGACTAACGAGAGCGTCATGAGGGCGTCACTTCAGGACCTGAGACAAACAAGAGCGTCACTTCAGGACCTGAGACTAACGAGAACGTCACTTCAGGACCTGAGACTAACGAGAGCGTCATGAGGGCGTCACTTTAGGACCTGAGACAAATGAGAACCTCACTTTAGGACCTGAGACTAACGAGAGCGTCACTTTAGGACCTGAGACAAACGAGAGCGTCACTTTAGGACCTGAGACAAACGAGAGCGTCATGAGGGCGTCACTTTAGGACCTGAGACAAACAAGAGCGTCATGAGGGTGTCACTTTAGGACCTGAGACAAACGAGAGCGTCATGAGGGCGTCACTTCAGGACCTGAGACTAACGAGAGCGTCACTTCAGGACCTGAGACAAACGAGCGCGTCACTTTAGGACCTGAGACTAACGAGAGCGTCACTTCAGGACCTGAGACTAACGAGAGCGTCACTTCAGGACCTGAGACTAACGAGAGCGTCATGAGGGCGTCACTTTAGGACCTGAGACAAACGAGAGCGTCACTTCAGGACCTGAGACTAACGAGAGCGTCATGAGGGCGTCACTTTAGGACCTGAGACAAACAAGAGCGTCACTTCAGGACCTGAGACTAACGAGAGCGTCATGAGGGCGTCACTTCAGGACCTGAGACAAACAAGAGCGTCAAGAGGGCGTCACTTTAGGACCTGAGACAAACAAGAGCGTCAAGAGGGCGTCACTTCAGGACCTGAGACAAACAAGAGCGTCAAGAGGGCGTCACTTTAGGACCTGAGAAAAACAAGAGCGTCATGAGGGCGTCACTTTAGGACCTGAGACAAACAAGAGCGTCACTTCAGGACCTGAGACTAACGAGAGCGTCATGAGGGCGTCACTTCAGGACCTGAGACAAACAAGAGCGTCAAGAGGGCGTCACTTCAGGACCTGAGACAAACGAGAGCGTCACTTCAGGACCTGAGACTAACGAGAGCGTCATGAGGGCGTCACTTTAGGACCTGAGACAAACGAGAGCGTCACTTTAGGACCTGAGACTAACGAGAGCGTCATGAGGGCGTCACTTTAGGACCTGAGACAAACGAGAGCGTCACTTCAGGACCTGAGACTAACGAGAGCGTCACTTCAGGACCTGAGACTAACGAGAGCGTCATGAGGTCGTCACTTTAGGACCTGAGACAAACAAGAGCGTCACTTCAGGACCTGAGACTAACGAGAGCGTCATGAGGGCGTCACTTTAGGACCTGAGACAAACAAGAGCGTCACTTCAGGACCTGAGACTAACGAGAGCGTCATGAGGGCGTCACTTTAGGACCTGAGACAAACAAGAGCGTCAAGAGGGCGTCACTTTAGGACCTGAGACAAACAAGAGCATCAAGAGGGCGTCACTTCAGGACCTGAGACAAACAAGAGCGTCACTTCAGGACCTGAGACTAACGAGAGCGTCATGAGGGCGTCACTTCAGGACCTGAGACAAACAAGAGCGTCAAGAGGGCGTCACTTTAGGACCTGAGACAAACGAGAGCGTCAAGAGGGCGTCACTTTAGGACCTGAGACAAACGAGAGCGTCAAAAGGGCGTCACTTCAGGACCTGAGACTATTGAGAGCGTCATGAGGGCGTCACTTCAGGACCTGAGACAAACAAGAGCGTCAAGAGGGCGTCACTTTAGGACCTGAGACAAACAAGAGCGTCAAAAGGGCGTCACTTCAGGACCTGAGATAAACGAGAGCGTCACTTCAGGACCTGAGACAAACAAGAGCGTCACTTCAGGACCTGAGACAAACGAGAGCGTCACTTCAGGACCTGAGACTAACGAGAGCGTCATGAGGGCGTCACTTCAGGACCTGAGACAAACAAGAGCGTCACTTCAGGACCTGAGACTAACGAGAGCGTCACTTCAGGACCTGAGACTAACGAGAGCGTCACTTCAGGACCTGAGACTAACGAGAGCGTCACTTCAGGACCTGAGACTAACGAGAGCGTCATGAGGGCGTCACTTTAGGACCTGAGACAAACGAGAACGTCACTTCAGGACCTGAGACTAACGAGAGCGTCATGAGGGCGTCACTTCAGGGCCTGAGACAAACAAGAGCGTCACTTCAGGACCTGAGACTAACGAGAGCGTCATGAGGGCGTCACTTCAGGACCTGAGACAAACAAGAGCGTCAAGAGGGCGTCACTTTAGGACCTGAGACAAACAAGAGCGTCAAGAGGGCGTCACTTCAGGACCTGAGACAAACAAGAGCGTCAAGAGGGCGTCACTTTAGGACCTGAGACAAACAAGAGCGTCAAGAGGGCGTCACTTCAGGACCTGAGACAAACAAGAGCGTCACTTCAGGACCTGAGACTAACGAGAGTCTCATGAGGGCGTCACTTCAGGACCTGAGACAAACAAGAGCGTCAAGAGGGCGTCACTTTAGGACCTGAGAAAAACAAGAGCGTCATGAGGGCGTCACTTTAGGACCTGAGACAAACAAGAGCGTCACTTCAGGACCTGAGACTAACGAGAGCGTCATGAGGGCGTCACTTCAGGACCTGAGACAAACAAGAGCGTCAAGAGGGCGTCACTTCAGGACCTGAGACAAACGAGAGCGTCACTTCAGGACCTGAGACTAACGAGAGCGTCACTTCAGGACCTGAGACTAACGAGAGCGTCATGAGGGCGTCACTTTAGGACCTGAGACAAACGAGAGCGTCACTTTAGGACCTGAGACTAACGAGAGCGTCATGAGGGCGTCACTTTAGGACCTGAGACAAACGAGAGCGTCACTTCAGGACCTGAGACTAACGAGAGCGTCACTTCAGGACCTGAGACTAACGAGAGCGTCATGAGGTCGTCACTTTAGGACCTGAGACAAACGAGAGCGTCACTTCAGGACCTGAGACTAACGAGAGCGTCATGAGGGCGTCACTTTAGGACCTGAGACAAACAAGAGCGTCAAGAGGGCGTCACTTTAGGACCTGAGACAAACAAGAGCATCAAGAGGGCGTCACTTCAGGACCTGAGACAAACAACAGCGTCACTTCAGGACCTGAGACTAACGAGAGCGTCATGAGGGCGTCACTTCAGGACCTGAGACAAACAAGAGCGTCATGAGGGCGTCACTTCAGGACCTGAGACAAACAAGAGCGTCAAGAGGGCGTCACTTTAGGACCTGAGACAAACGAGAGCGTCAAAAGGGCGTCACTTCAGGACCTGAGACTAACGAGAGCGTCATGAGGGCGTCACTTCAGGACCTGAGACTAACGAGAGCGTCATGAGGGCGTCACTTCAGGACCTGAGACAAACAAGAGCGTCATGAGGGCGTCACTTCAGGACCTGAGATAAACAAGAGCGTCACTTCAGGACCTGAGACTAACGAGAGCGTCATGAGGGCGTCACTTTAGGACCTGAGACAAACAAGAGTGTCACTTCAGGACCTGAGACTAACGAGAGCGTCATGAGGGCGTCACTTTAGGACCTGAGACAAACAAGAGCGTCACTTCAGGACCTGAGACTAACGAGACCGTCATGAGGGCGTCACTTTAGGACCTGAGACAAACAAGAGCGTCATGAGGGCGTCACTTTAGGACCTGAGACAAACGAGAACGTCACTTCAGGACCTGAGACTAACGAGAGCGTCATGAGGGCGTCACTTTAGGACCTGAGACAAATGAGAGCGTCACTTCAGGACCTGAGACTAACGAGAGCGTCATGAGGGCGTCACTTTAGGACCTGAGACAAATGAGAGCGTCACTTTAGGACCTGAGACTAACGAGAGCGTCACTTTAGGACCTGAGACAAATGAGAGCTTCACTTTAGGACCTGAGACTAACGAGAGCGTCACTTTAGGACCTGAGACAAACGAGATCGTCACTTTAGGACCTGAGACAAACGAGAGCGTCATGAGGGCGTCACTTTAGGACCTGAGACAAACAAGAGCGTCATGAGGGTGTCACTTTAGGACCTGAGACAAACGAGAGCGTCATGAGGGCGTCACTTTAGGACCTGAGACAAATGAGAACCTCACTTTAGGACCTGAGACTAACGAGAGCGTCACTTTAGGACCTGAGACAAATGAGAGCGTCACTTTAGGACCTGAGACTAATGAGAGCGTCACTTTAGGACCTGAGACAAACGAGAGCGTCATGAGGGCGTCACTTTAGGACCTGAGACAAACAAGAGCGTCATGAGGGTGTCACTTTAGGACCTGAGACAAACGAGAGCGTCATGAGGGCGTCACTTTAGGACCTGAGACTAATGAGAGCGTCACTTTAGGACCTGAGACAAACGAGAGCGTCATGAGGGCGTCACTTTAGGACCTGAGACTAATGAGAGCGTCACTTTAGGACCTGAGACAAACGAGAGCGTCATGAGGGCGTCACTTTAGGACCTGAGACAAATGAGAACCTCACTTTAGGACCTGAGACTAACGAGAGCGTCACTTTTTGACCTGAGACAAATGAGAGCGTCACTTTAGGACCTGAGACTAATGAGAGCGTCACTTTAGGACCTGAGACAAACGAGAGCGTTATGAGGGCGTCACTTTAGGACCTGAGACAAACAAGAGCGTCATGAGGGTGTCACTTTAGGACCTGAGACAAACGAGAGCGTCATGAGGGCGTCACTTTAGGACCTGAGACAAATGAGAACCTCACTTTAGGACCTGAGACTAACGAGAGCGTCACTTTAGGACCTGAGACAAATGAGAGCGTCACTTTCGGACCTGAGACCAACGAGAGCGTCATGAGGGCGTCATGTCTGTCTGTCAAGAGAATGTGTTGTTTAAGGAATCCTAAACGATGAAACGGTACATTCAATGTCTGTGTATAAATATAACGGGACAGGAGTGACAGTGAGTTCACAGGGAACTACCTGTGTTCCCTCCACATGTGGTCAGGTTATTTAGTCAGACAGGCACCTGTTGGTCTTAAAGTGTCATGGGGAATCTCGAAACAGTAAAACAGCATAGGCCTGATCATATATGGTGCTCACACACACACACACATACACACACACACACACACACACACACACACATAAGGAACAAAGTCATAGGCCGTCTATCCAAACAAAACTCAAAGAAGCCCAGATTATACCACACACATTCATTATCTGCTTGCGTAGACATAACACACACACACACACACGCACTAAGCTCTTCCTATCACCAGGAGATGGCCCCACTGCTCTACAGTGTTAAATAGAATAGAAAAAACAAGGTCAATATTATTTCCATTTTAAAACAAAAGTTTTATAATAGCACATGATGTTTTACTTTTAAACAGTATATCAGTCCCAAACAAAGATACAGAGCCAAATTCAAAGAGAGTTAAAAAAAACCTGCAGTCTTACATCTTGCTGCCGGTAAAGATGGGTCTTTTTTACGATAGAGGCCTGCCGCATAGGCTTGTGGAGCTTATCCATAATAATAAACCATAATTGGATTATTGACTTTATGTTATATAACTAGTAACTAATGTGGTTGAATATATGCAGGTAAGTAAAACTTATAATATTTTCTTCTAATTGTAGTAACAAAAATAGTAAAGTACAAACCTCAACATTTTAGTTAAGTGCAGTAAATGTATTTTCCACCGCTGACTTTTTACTCCCCTGCATAATTCATACACATTCACAACTGCAACATATTCATAAAACATTAGAGACTTTTTTATAATAGGACAAGTCAGAGATCACCTTGTAAAGCGTTGACACGAAAACAAACTTAATTTGTGCATGTGATTTATTAGTTGAAAGAGCCAGATTTAAACACCTGTGCAAATCACTTTATCAGTTATTATATTTATCAAGTACATTTATTTGGCCAGAAACGCTGCAGGACATCTACAGGAACCATTTTTGCTGTCACACACTAAAAGTGAGCTTCATCTTGTAAAAAATATCGAGCTGTAATAACGTCTAAATGCCACGTGGGGGCAGTGGTGGTCTATACTGTTACTTGGAGCGACATCTCGCGGACTGCAATTACTGTACATGCACTATACTTCATAGACATAGAATACAATAGAAAATACTACTACTACTTCTACTACTTATGATCATATTATTAATAATAATAATATATTTATGAATAAATACATATTATTATTATGAATAGTATTATTGTTGTTATTATTCTGATTATAGTAATAATAATAAAAGGAATTTAGTTATTGGTATTGTTTATTCACATATGATAAAAGTTCATTTGAGATTAAGACCCCCCCCCCCCCCCCCCTAAACCGCTCCAAATGTGTCCAACACCTTCCCGCTCTCTGATTGGTCCGCGCTCTGATTGGCCTGCCCTCTGATTGGCTGAAAGTTCTGCACTCGGACAGTCAGTCGACGCAGTTTGTTTTCTCGCCTGGGGGCTGAAGGTTTTGGACGGCGGAGCCGCTGCTGGAGGCAATGTGGATATAGTATTCAGTTTTTCATTTCATAGATAAGTGTGTATAAACAGTTACGTGAACAGGCGGCTCGTGCAGACGCCGCGTTGTCATTTTTTTCTCTCTTTCTTTCCTTCCCCGGTTCCGTGAGTGGTGTCCCTCGAGCGCGTTACTGTCATTCAGAAATACTACAGTCTCACGTGTTTGACCTTAGCCGAGATATCGTACTTTTCTTTTTGTTGTTGTTAGTCACAGCCCACTTGGAACACCTCGGTTACAGTCGACGTCCTTCACTGCGACTTGGCGTTTCGGTGACAGGCGCGTCTCTGTGCGTTGGTGAATTATTTTGGGGGTTGTTTGAAATCACGGGTGAAGTTATCGCGGTCATAAAAATAAAAAAATCCTTGGAGGGAGAACGGCATGGTCAACGTGCAGGTCATCAGAGGGTAACGGACTGCGGATATCTCATCACTTCTTACAGTAAGTCTGAATATATTAATACGCCAACATCTCTTTAATATATATATATATATATATATATATATCTTCATGCTTTCCTGTCGCGCTTTACAGTGAGTTTGAAGTGAACGTGTAACTGTTACTTTATCTCTTTATTACCTTTCCATTCGCCGTTCTTCCGTTTGTTTGCTGAACAATGTGACATAAAGTCAAATGAGTGCACGACATATCTCTGCGCAGTCCTCCACGGCCAATTGTGTTTCCGAGGCTGTTGCTCCACGCTCCGTGAAGAACAGTAACGGTATAAGTAACGGTTATAACACGTCACAGCACGTGCACACGTGTGCCTTTTTTAGAAGTACAGTTACAGCTATGCACAGTCACATATAGCTGTGGTTTCATCAGGGAAAGGTGGACGTGCCATACTGTATGAAAGGGGAACAGGGTTTATGATCCAGGTTTGTTAATATTAAGATGTCAATTATTGGGATCTTCATAATGCAAACAATCACATGTTGCAGGCTCTCCTCCTCCTTAAAGAACCTTTTACTTACTAATGCGCAGCCCGCTCTGTGTATTTATGGAATGAAGATTGTTCTTCCAGTAAGAACTCATTTATGCACATAAGAATGTGACCTGACTTTTGGATGTGTGGAAATCGCTCTGGTCGTTGCCACAAATCAAATCAATTACCCAGCCCTTTTACAGTAAGTGTGGAGCAGTTTCGGGTGAACCGAGACGCCGACGCTGACAGATGCTGATCAAAGATACAGCATGTGGAGTATTGAAATGAGATCTCATAAGGTTCAGGGAGGAATTCTTGTGGCGGAAAGATTTAAACCACTGTAAGGAAAGACATGTGGACAGGTGGACCGAATAAATCTGTGGGGAAAATAGTCTGACTTCCATAAAATCTCTGCTCCCGTGCCACAGCATTATGATGGATTTGTAGGGGTGTGCAGGCACTGATGAACACCTTATTTTATTCTGACTGCCGAGGTCCACGGGGCAGAATTCACAGAATAGAGGAGATTTAAGTTGAAACTTGTTGTGCATGTATTCTTACACTACCCATCTAACACCCACCTCTAGAAACTTTAACCTGGTGGGTTTTAAAACATCTGCAGAGGAATTACATGTAAGAAATACATCGTCTCAGACTTTCAGATTTACTGTCCTTTATTAAGGAATAACTTGATTATGTTCCGATCAAGTTATTCCCACTTCTGTCTCTTCTGAAATTCAAGGCAGGTTTTCACATAGATGATCAACAGCTGTCAGCCGCTTGATATAATTTATGTTTTAATTCATTTGCACTAGCAGCTATTTTGGCAGCAATTAATCCAAAGTAAAAAAACAAACAAAAAAAACATCAAATGGTAAGATTATTAATGTGGTTGCAGGATTTTTGGAATAAATCAGACTTTGGCAACAGTTTTGATAAATTGATTATTTATATACAGAGATACAAGAGAACCTCCAAGGTGGTGAACAATTATTCGGTATCTCCAGTAACTTCCTAATTTTCTTTCGTCTCATTTACTTTCAGGCTGAGAATTCTTCTTCCCCGAAAATTCAACCTTAATGGAGCTTCTCTGGGTCTTTCTGTTGCTGGAGGTGGTCCTGATGTCCACTGCTGCCAGAGGTGAGTAACAGAAGCGCCGATGGCCAGCCGTGAGATAAATCCCTGCTGCGGACGTCACTGTGTGGCCGTACCTCTGGCGCAGCTCACCAGCCGTTGTGCGAATCCGCCGTTTGCGAAATATGCTATTTGTGCGTTATTGCTGTCACACTGCTGATCCAGAATCAGGAGGATTTGTTTGAAACATCCTGGCACTATTGCTTTGTGGTTTTAGTCATAACTGCTGCATTAAAGCTGGAGGACAGGGGTGAACCATCTCCTCTTTGTGTTCCTCTTCCTATCACCTGGTCTGTGGAATCTGCTTTAATAACCTGCTTGGTCAACATCTCTGTTTTCCTTCATTGGCTCATTCTGCACTGATTTTGGAATATCTGCAGACATTAATCTTTGGGTGAACTTTACTTGGTGAATGTTTTTGCTCTTTAGATAGTCAGTGAACCTTTGACTGACTGGTTATTCAGTTACTGTCAGGTATGCTTGCACTCACCTGGGAGTTTGAGACTTGTAGTGCCTTGTACCTTGTTGGCTGCTGAGGAACCTTATCTCAACTCAAAAAGGTAAACGCAGCTAGCCCACTGGGAAGTTGGTGGTCAGGGTCAGATACAGAGCAGCGCCACTCAGTACTTCAGTAGGTCCGCCGCACTGTTTCTCCCAATGAAATTAAACATAATAAAAACAAACAAGCGCAGGCACAGACGCTGCTCATAGATGAGGACAATCCCCAGCATGCAGGCGTTACAGGCAGACGGCTGTGGAGTTGGCGCCCGTCCCCGAGATCACACAGATGATGAGTTTTCAGCGGGAACAAAGCTGCATTCAGCGAGGCGAGGCCGAGCCAGCGTGCAGACACGGGGCCCGAAAAGTAAACACAGGCCCATAGACCGCAAAGAGATGAGATTAGATTAGCCTATTAGGGATGTTTGCTGTGCAATGCTACAGCGTTTCCTCCCCCTCGCCGCCTGCAGCCTGTCAATGAAACCGGGGCAGGCAGCGGCGAGAGACAGAGGGAGGGGGTAAGGGTGGGAGGAGAGAGGAGGAAAGGAAGTAGGGTGAAGGACAGTAAAGGGGGACTCATGATGGAGGACCACTGGAGTAATAATGGATGATAAGAGTAGGAAGGGGAAGAAGGAGAAAAATAACTAGGGAGGAAAAAAGGAGGAAGAATAGGGGGAAAATTGACAAGAGAAGGAAACAGATTAGAGGGGTGTGAGAGAGAGGGCAGGAGATCATGAAGAGGACACAGGGGACAAAATGCCCTAATCAACCTATTGGTAACTGCAGTTTTCCCTCATGATGGTTAGACGTTAGTTGTTATCGCTCGGTTAAAATACAGTATTAACACCGGAGAAATCAAACAAAATGATTGTTTCTAATTTACATTTGCCAATTTTTTATGTTGTCATTTTATGTGTAACACTGACTGTGAAAAGGCAGCTGAAAAACATTGAGACAGTACTTGGGTGTACTTACTTGGGTTTTGGTGGCATCCATAAGTTTGTGGTCTGAGGTTCATTCCATATAATTGTGAATTTGTGGTTTTTGAACTTGAACTTATGTGCTCAGTAATCGGTAATACTCATGATCATGAGCGTGATTTTGCAATTTCTGTCCGACTGGAAGATTTACTGGCCACGTTACACGGCTTTATTTGCAATTTCACCAACATTTCATGCATTAAACAGCCCGAGTCTGCACAATGTTAAGTGCCACGGCTAAGCAAAATCAATGACATGCTTGCAGAGATGTTGGCTCCACTGGAAGTTGATATTTAATAACCGACAGATATATTTGGCTTTGCACTTTTCAAATCTTGCTGCTTTTTTCTTCAAAGAATTCACACTAAAATGACAGCAGTGCAATTCTGCTTGAGACAGTCATTTTGGGCCACAACTAGTTACGCTCAGATGCGTGAGGTCGTGATGAAGCAGTTCGACCTTTAGCTGAAGTGAGAGTAGTACAGCCACAGTAATCTACTGTGCCGTGGAGCTGCTTTTACGAAGCAAATGGAATTAAGGGGCATTGCCTTGTGACACCTGGACGATCGATGTTGAGGAAAGAAAACCTTCTACTATCGCCTCTAAATACCAGAAAGAGCATGTAAAACAGCTTTGGGAAGGTTAACAGGTCTTCACAACTTAAGCCAGTTGGGACAGTGCAGACAGACGACACTCAAACTATTTAAATAAATCCGAACAATGACGATAATATCATATTTTAGCCCCAGATCTGACCGCACCGGCTCACTAACTTCTACTGTATTTGCCAAGTTGCAACAAGGTTGCCAAGTAAAGAATGAATTCAGAACAATTTGGTTTATTAAATTGGGTAATGAAAAGTAAAACAAGCTCATAATTACAAACTACAGGATTTAAGTACAAAATACTATTAGTGTGCAGTAAATCTTTTCCACATTGATGTCCCAGAGAAATATGCGTACCGGAGGTGGGTTACTTAGGGCAACTGTATAAACAATGAATAATACAATTACGAATTAACAGTTACAAATTAACAAATAAAAACATTAACATTTTGTGGCCTCATCTGACCCCATTGCACACAAGGTTCAGTTCGGTAATTGTGAGGCCGCTATTGTACGACGTAAATCCAGGAACATGTACAACAGCTCCTTTTATATCTGCACTGAAATAACTGCAAAGTACAGTGTGGCTTATTGTGTTTAGGAAATAACTGAATGTGTTCATTTAATGGCAAATGAATAGATACCAGAAAGACCAAATAGTTTTAAAGATTGTTGCTCTTCCCCCTGGGTGTCCTTGGAGTCAGTGAGGGCTGAGCATCAGACGGCACCGAAGGCTGTTTTCCACTGCGAGTGGCGACACACAGAGATGAAGAGAGAAATTAAGGAGATGGAGGCCCTGAACGGGAAAGACAGTTGAGGAGACACAGATGCAGGTGAAGAGAGAAAAAGAAGGGAAAAGGGCAGTAAAAGTGAAAGAACAGGAAGCAGACATTGGCACTTATTACAGCAGATGTAGAGTCGCATTATAAACTTACACAACCACGCTGATTCAACCAGCGTCTGGGCCTCCGTGTCCGTGTGTGTGTGTGTGTGTGTCCGTGTGTGTGTAGCTGAGCATGAGACTGAGCAGCTGAGAGATTAGCATTCTTCCATGTTAGCTGAACAACATTGAGCTGAGACAAGGGGTCATAGACTAGCAGTGGGCTAATGCCTTCTGGGCTACCTGCAGCTCTAGACAGAGGAGTGCCGAGTTTTCCCTGCACGGCTCGACTCGCTTGGAACCGCTCTTTTATGTTTTTTTAATGTTTTAAGGTTTTGGATAGCATCTGGCCTCGTCCTAAATTTGGTATCACCTCTGTCGAGACCACTGATCGGTCGGAGAATCATCGCCAGAATTGCACCATGCAGAATCTGCAAAATATATCAGTCGTATTTTAAAAAAATTCACTTTTAAGAATGGACACTCGTTCATATGTTTGGTTCACAATGAGAGGATCCAGCGAGAGCCGTGTCGCAGTATTATGTGACATACCAAAAATAAGTCGAGCAGTCCCATGCAGTGGAAATGAGCCCATTGGTTCAAGTGTGAGCGGTATACATTAAAGGTCCATCCTAAAATACTTTTACACCGCTTAGAGAAAAGTTTGACTTGACATTTGACTTCAAGGAGCTCCATTTTAGGACATTCTTCTCTAGCTTTTAACAATATTTATTGAAGGGCAGATGTTGCCTTTACATGAAGGGACTCGACCTCGTCTTCAGTAGAAAGACCGATGTAAACTGTTGCCTTCTCGGGGTCGGTGATGAGGCAGGTGGCAGGTGAGGAAGAATATACTAACAAACGTTAGACGCTTGGAATGCACTAAAAATATCAAGCTCAGAAGATCAAATGTGTTAATTGGTAAGTGCATGCCTGTGTTTCTGCTGGCCCCTGCACAAAAACACACACACACAGACACACACACGTGTACATGTGATGTGAAATGCCACGTCTATGTCAGATGGTTATCAGCATGTCAGATGGTATTTTACGTAAGCCAGCTGTTAAACACTTCACGGTCAAACAACTGGAGCAGGGTAAAGAGGATAATGATGATGTGATTATTGAAGTTTACTGTGCTCTTGTTTTGAAAGGACCAACAGCGCGTATCATCACGTCACAGTCTTGTCTGCGTCTTCGACCCCGAGCCTTATTGCAGTAAACAAAAGGGTCATCCAGGAATTAGATGACGAGGGTGGGTTTGTGTACATCGTTTCCTGGTTAGGTTCTAAACAGTTTAATGTTTTCCGGGCGACTCTGGCATATAGACCACCCATTATCCAGAGGGAGGGAGAGAGGAGATGAGAGGGTTCACTTGTTGTTGTACCAAGTGTAATAAGCCACACGCATATAAAAAATGCGTCTTCATCGAATTGAAGCTGCCAAAACAGAGACTCACATGCCGCATCAAAAGAAAGACAAGACAACGTGGCGTGTAAACAACCGCACACACAGATGCCGAGGCCGTATACAACCAGAGGACGCTACCCATAAATATGACCTAACACGGAGATACACACACACACACACACAGCCCACAGACCGCCCTCGTGGCCCACACTCTCATTACTGAGGAATGATGTAATTAGCATGCTAACACTAACAATGATGGGCAGGAGAGAATTGTGGTTCTGTAAAAAGGGCTGGAGGAGGCACAAAGTCACCAGACCAGCGGGGTTTTAAACTGTAGTGGAAAGGAAAGAGATGAATAGATATGAAGACTGAGCAGAGGTGTCAGAGGTGTCTGTTGCAGTGGGTGCACTTGAAGCCTTCCGTAGGGATTTAAAGTACTAGACAAAGGTGATGCTTTTCTTCTGCGAGACACATGTTTCAGAAATGTCGAGTGTGTTATCCTGATCTTTCCTTGAAATCAGATCAAGAATGGAAGGTGGACGGGGAGTTACATGAACATGACAGAAGTGGCTTAAAGGCCACCGTCTGACAAAAAAAAAAAGAGAAATGTATTTTAAAACCCGTCCTCAAATGTCTTGATGTTCAGTTAGCAATCATATGAAACAAAAAAAAATAATGATATATTAAATAAACTGAATATTGAGATCCGGTGATAACTTAAAGCTCCCTGAGTATTTCAGTATGGAAAGCACTGGCCACCATCTAACAAGAAGTTATAGGTGACCAATGAATAAAAAGGGGTTAATCTTTAGTGAATCGTGTGTTATTGTAAGTTCAAAGAACACCCACATTGAATGTGTATTTCCCCCTCACACACTGTGTTCAGCACTGATTAACCATGATGACAGTACATCGTGTGATATAAAACTAATTGTGGTCTCGTCATGTGGAGAATGGAGGAGTGGAGCATCTTCATGCCTCATGGAGTAAACAACCACAGACAGATGCTTCAAAGACACGACTTCACCTCATTGCAAACACCCCCCCCCCCCCCCACCCCCCACCCCCACCCCCCCCTCCTCCTGTTTTTAAAGCGTGCAGCGCGTCCTAAGTCACAGCTAACTATCGTAAATACCATTTGACACACTGATAACCGTTATACGACCCGATGGTGGCGAGCATCTGCCTGCCAGCCGCAGTGGAGGGGCTGGACCCAGAGGGGCGACATTTTTCATCAGCATTCCCGGATGAGAGTTTTAAAAAAGTGTTCAAGCATTGGGACCAGAATAACACACATGGTTTGTTTCAATGAGGGGAGAACATGTTTCTGGTCTATGAATTGGTTTTAGATTTTGCAACGATGACGAATGAGAAAATACATGTATTTCTCTCATTTATTATTTCTAACCACATACTGTTCATGCGA
The DNA here is from genome assembly GCF_009769545.1 of Cyclopterus lumpus. Lineage (NCBI taxonomy): Eukaryota > Metazoa > Chordata > Actinopteri > Perciformes > Cyclopteridae > Cyclopterus > Cyclopterus lumpus. The sequence goes on from NC_046975.1 coordinate 19,398,677, forward strand.
TGCTCACTGTAATCACTGTATCCTTTTGAGATGAGAGAAAAGCATACATATTAACACACGTGTGTTTGTCGATTTATATTGTGATTGACAGACAAAGGGACACTTCAAAGGGCACAAGTGACTCTTTCAGTTCCTCTTGTTAAATCCTAATGTCGGGGCCAGATGTTGTCTAGTTTGGGCTGTTTGGACGAGTAGAGCCGTGGCTGCCAGAGAAAAGTCAAAATTAGTTATTTCAGCTCATCCATTTTGTTCTTCTATTGTCTATCGTACATTTAGTTTGATTTCAGAAGTTACTGTTGTGGACAGTGTATAGTGAGATGTGTCAGCTATAGTCCTGTCAGAAATAAGTTGACACACAACATTACATACATACATATGATTGTTGTGTTCTCCCAAAGACATTAAACAACACCGTCATGAACCCATTTGCAGGACCCTGACGAGGCAGCCTCTGTCCCCCACACCCTCCAGCCCCTGTTCCTCCTTCTCCCAGTTTTACAGGGCCCGTTAATGTTAAAGGCTATTAGCCCTCATTTAGATAAAGTCAATGTTTGCTTTAACTTTGCTAATGGTGGGGTAGCAGTGGGGCTGTCTGGCTGCTCTCTGTGGGGGTTGACATTGTGCTGCAGGGATGTGAAGATGTGTTGTGTGTTTTGGGGGGGGGGGGGGGGGGTGCAGCAGAGAGAGAAGCAGCAGGAGAAGATAGGAAACAGTTGAATGTTGAAATGTCAAGAACAGCATCATATTGTAAGTTGTTACAGTCAGAAAGTAAGGAACTGATTACATGAAGTCAAAGTCGTTGTTAGACTTATGGTGTTCCTACGTTGTAGTATTAGCGCTGAGTGGTTGAAAGTACTTCTATTTTAGTATCGTTGCATCCCGAATTTGTAGATATTAATTGTCGCAGATTTTTTATTTATTCTTAATGTGGCATGGTACAAACTTCTCGCTGTTCTTTCTATGACTCCTCTGCAGCATCTCTGTCTCTGCAGGAAAGTGTGGGTCGTGGCGCCACAGTGATGTATTGTGGTCTCAGTGGGGTTGGGGCATGTTTGGTCAACGCTACAGCACTGCGGGTCAAAGGTCGGCCAGTGGATGAGGGAGGGGTCAGGGAGGGTGTGTGTGTGTGTGTGTGGTGGGGGGTCAGAGAAAGCACATGGCAGCACCAGAGGAGACTGTAATAACACACCAGGAACCCCACAGGACAACACACACTCTCCTTTATCTCCTCCCTGTGTCTCACTCCGTCTCTGTTCAGGAACCTCGTCGACATGCGTGTCAGAGACAGAATCACCAAACATTCACTCAATCATTCGGTTCTATTTTTGTTTCCCCCCCCAAATGTAGAACAGAGTTTAAGTGTTATCTGAAGTGAAAACCTTAGTTTTTGAGGGTTAAACTTGCGATTTGTGCATGTTTTGTAAGAATTTTAAATAAATCGAGTGGAATATTTCTGTGTTTTAAATATGTATTCAAGTCTTGACATCAACACTTATTGGCAACCATGATATCGGTGGAGTTTTGTCTATCGCTGCCTCACAAATGCAGCCCTATTGTGCATCAGTATTAAAACTGCAGGTCTACCAGCTCTCTCATTTACAAAATACAATGCAGAAAAAAGATTTCTGAATGTAAAGCACAAAGCGTGTTTTTACATATGTTTAAAACCATGTTGATGACATTTGGGGCACATTGAGCGCCATCTGTGTTTTTTATGGTTCACCACATGCCTTTTATTGGACGTGGAACTTTCAATCTTTACCGTGAATACAATATTTACACCTAATTAACCCAAATTCAGACTGGGTAGTAGAGGAACCATAAAAGAGATGATAGAAATTGAAATTATAGTGAAAGCAGTGGGTCTGTAAACAGATTTATAACAAGAAAGTGTGTATTTCAATTAAAGAACCAGTTCACTGAAACCACAAAGGAAAAAGTCTCCTTTACCCCTGGTGGCATCTAACCGTGCAGGAAACGTATAGATGTTCCATGTGACTTTGGATCGTCAATAAACTTTGCTGTCAAAGGTTTTGATCTGCAACTATCTTCTTTTAAAGGAACAACATAGTCAAAAGTGTCCACAGGGAGGTCTTCACGAGTGTCTCTGAGCTAATTGTACACTGCTTTACATCGTCTCTGTCTGCTCTCGCTGTCACTTTCTATCTCGCTCTCTGACAGTTTAATTCCTCTGCCACTTTCTTTGTCTCTGCTGGTTACTCTCTCTCTTGTCTACCTTTCAATCAGAGCGTTTCCAACCCCCTTAACCGCCAACAACCCCACACACACACACACACACACACACACACACACACACACAGTCTCCAGCTGTTATTCCTGATGGCCCGTTACAAATGAGATGTTGAAAGGTGATCGCTGGGACAGGAGACACAGACCCTTGTTTTCTTTGGGCTTTGGTCTGTCACATTGGGTCTTGTGGGGGGTTTCGATACACTACTCAGGTGCGCGCGCGTGTGTGTGTGTGTGTGTGTGTGTGTGTGTGCGTGTGTGTGTGGTATTGTATGTGATAGACAGGAGGACAGAAACCCAAAGGCTACTCTAAACCAAAAATACCACCAGTATGACCTTAGTCTCAAATGTGATTGACAGTCAGCCACGTTCTCTGTCCTTGGCTGTTTATCAGACATACAGATGACCCTTGACCCCAGGAAGTGGAGGCTGATCAGGGGCAGGATGTTAAGGCTGACAGCTTTAGGAAATACTTTTCGTAAGCTGTAGCTGTAGATTCTAGCTTTGATGGATTGAGCTCGTAATTCATGTCAGTGTAAACGTACACAGTCTTTTGGTACACAAGTTTTGCCTTTTTAGAACGTCACAGGATTCTGAAGGAACCTGCAAGGTCATTATCATTCCTGTTCCTTGTATTTCACTGCCGTCTACAAAAGCAGGAAAGGCCTGTAGTATTTCAGGATCACAAACGGTTCAGTTCGGAGGTGGTTTTCCTTGTTGTGGCCGCCAAAGACCAAAACCACCACACACGAGGGGACGCAAACGCACTCGACTGTCTCCGCAGTGCCAGCTGTCGATGTGGAATCTATACTGCAGGGGGAATGTGAGAGTACTGTGAGAGATGTGGGGGTGGGCTCAGAGAAGACGGGAACTCTGGAGGGGACGTATACACTGGTGAACTGGGACTGTGTGGCCAAACAAATACCTTCTTCTTTTTTTTTGTCTCTAAATTAGTAGGTATCATGCAAAATGTGTGAAGAAATGTGGAAATCTCTCAGGGTCGAGTTAAGCTAGAAAATAACTTGTTTCTACAACGTGCTGCCCCAACCGATTGTTCACAACCGCTCCGAACTTCCACTCTCGAAGGTGGAGTGAAAATCGTCCGTCATGGAGAGGGGAGATGCTTTAACAATGAGGATAACGGCGCACACTTTCAGACAGCCTCTCTTGGAAGGCATTCACTGTTGCAATCATTTGTACACACAAAACGGGACCCTGTCTCCACTCCTCAAATTCCACAAGTCTGAAAGGTGTGGGAGGAGGGGGTCTTTTGATTAAACCCACTGGTGCTTTCAGTTTGCTTGTATCATTTGTGGATTGAGCTGCTGTGAATCCAATCGAGTTTCTTTAAATCTCGGAAATGTTGTTTTGAAAACAGTGGATCTGACTTTAGATTGTGAAATAAGCTTTTTTTTTTTTTTTTTTGCATGTCTGTCCATACTGGAAAAGGAACCCTTCTTGAGGTTCCTTATTGTTTTACCCGTTGTATGTCTACAGATTGTAAAGCCCTTTGAAGCAAGTTGTGGCCACGTAAATAAAACTGACTTGACTCGACTTTGAAAATCATTTAATGTAACACAAATGTCTACATTAAGTTCGAACTCCTGCTGGCGGACGAAAGCCAAAAGTTCATAACCTCGAGTCTTAGACAGTGTGCTCTGACACAATGTGGTACAACTCTTTCAGCCAAAGTAGACAGTGCATCCTGGGGTGATTATTGTTAATAATTTAAAAGGCAGCAGAGAATAGCATGAGTGGCATAACTGACATTTTTTCACAAAGTAACAGGCAAAACATTGACTCGAGCTTCATTAAAATGAAAAATAAAGTATCTCCAGATATTGGTTCCAGCCGCAGTGAAATAACTGCGGACATTAATCCGCTGCCCGTAACCAGACAGTGCTGACATCTGGCTGAAAAGCCTGCGGACCAGTTTACTGTGTTAATTATTTCCCACTACATGGCCCTTCATCACATTGGTCAGCTCAGCGTACTTATTATCCAGAGGTAATCCCTCTGTTGTGCTGGCACCATTATCACACAGGGACACAACGGGCCTATTCTTCCGCATGTAATTAACAGAGGTACTTATGGGCTGCTTTCTGGGATTTAACTGTTGTGTTGTCGCAGCTTTTAGGGGAAGGCAGTGAGATGTGGTGGAGAATGGAGAAGATGGGGGCGGGATGAAGGGGGGGGAGCTCAGATCAGTGGATGTTTAGGAGTGCAGCTGTTACCGCATTTAGTTTTAATTGAGAGTAAAGTGTTGGGTAGTGTATGTAGCTCTCAGGGGTTGAAAGTATGTACAATTCTGAGGTGCCTGTAGCTCATGTGTTTTTATTTTAGCCTTCCTGTGAAACCCGCGTATCTTTTTCATGAGAAAAAAAACAGGCCTTTGTGACAATGTGAACTTTTCAGATAATTTAGTAGGTTCTTATATATGGTTTATTTATCTGAGGGAGCAGACACAATGGAAAACGTAATCCTTCAGTTTGTCAAAAATAATGTAAGATCACCAAATATATGGTTTTCAGTGGACAGCTACTTCGTTCATACTCCATACTTATTCACTACTACATGTCAGACAAATTACGAGACTTATTACTTAGAGGTGTGAATCTTCCCTCACAATTCAACTTGATTACAATTCACAATTTCCTATACTGCACAGAAATGTCCACGCCTCTATAACTCAACTCTACGTGTATTTTAAAGCTGTAGTTCACTTTACAGATTCAGATTTTCCCTAAACACTGTACAGTATTAACAGTGTATAGAATATGAGGTATGATATATTTAAGCCTCGGCCTGTGAAGGCCCTGAAGCCCCGCCCCCGCCCACGCTGCTGCACAAAGCAATATTGCTTGTTTTACAATTACAATTGAACAGTTTCTGACTAACACATTTCTGCAGACAGATGAGAGGAAAACGAGGACAAAAGAGGAAGAAAACATGACGAGACTAGAGATTAGTCCACACTGACACAAGTGTTACAAGTGACATGCTGACTGATTAATTTCACGTTGTATTCTGGGATTGTGTGTGTGTGTGTGTGTGTGCGTGTCCACTATCAATCAGCACTTCCCAGGTGCAGTTCCTGCCTCACCCTCTTCTCACATGTAATGATTCAACCAGTGGATATTAGTACTTCTACTTCACATAAGCTGGTGAGTGAAAGCAGGCCTCTTGACAAACCTTTTGTTGGGCCTTGTTTCCCAAAAGCATTGTACGGGCATGATGAGTCTTACTGTAAGTCTACTTCCCCCGTCACCCTTTTTGATGTGGAGGTTATTATTTGGACTTGACGCAATGTTTCTTTATAGCATTCGGAAATCGACAATCCAACAAGCGCGCCCACTTTACGCAGCGACGTGCCAGGTCTGTAGAAGTGAGACAGTTCATCGGCCTTGTAGTCTATTGGTAACAGTGAAGTGAGAACCGCGCCTCCCAAATATGAGATTTAATCGACTGTGTAGCTCTCAGACATGTCTATCAACATGCTCGGCGTGAAAATGTTCGAGCACTGCAATAACACGATTTGATAACCGATCAGATCGATCACAGAGGGCGAAACTGAGTCTTACTTTTAACATACCTGTGCAGAGGCTCCCCCTCAGCCGCATTCAGTTGACTATTTTACTTGCGTGCACACGATGCCAGTGTGCAGGCTCGATCCAATGTTGAACAGAGATTGATATGAAGCACTGTTGTATGATTAAAGGTTCAATGTCACAACTTTGAGGTTTGTGTAAGTCGGATGTATTTTTGTCTTCTTCAATTAGCGCTTTTTATTTTCCTTTTACGTAAGACTTGGAGACATTAAGATGTCAATCAGCATGGAGCCATTAGAAAAAAGGGATCTAGGTTGAGAACATGCACACAGACACAGACACGCACACACACACACGCACACACGCACACACACACACACACACACACACACACACACACACACAGTAACCTAAATGGAGACAGTGACCTGAGCTGAACAAATGGACTTAGTCACGGCTGAGGATTGGTGTGGAATGTGTGTATGTGTGTGTGTGTGTGTGTGTGTGTGTGTGTGTGTGTTATGTGCATGCTTGGAATGTCTGACTCTCCACCAAATGAAGCAGAAAACACACAGGTGGAGGAGGAGGTGGAGGAGGAGGAGGACATCCAGGAGGAAGACAGAACAATACTGAATCATCACATGCAGCTTGAGTGCGTGTTTGAAGGATACGTTTCTTCATTTGAACTGTTGTCCTCATTTCCGCCTGCTTTTGTTTAGTGTAATTATTTATTCAAAAGTGCCATAAAGTTTTACTTACTTTAATTATAGAATGTAAAGGCATAATTAAATGAAGTTACTATGTCATAAACACAGGAAACCAAGGTCAAAGTAGCAGAATTAAAAGCCAATTTGAGCTCAAAGCAAAGTTTCTTCAGATGATGAGCCAATGAGTATTGCTTGAAAACGTTGCCAAACGTGGGTGTAAAGTGAAAGTTACACGAAGCTGCTTATCAACGTTCACATTAGAACGTGAGACGGGTCTTCAATCAAGTCGTGATTTTAGCATTTTGTTTGTATTTACTTGATGCCAAATGTCCAAACTCTAGTAGATCTAACTGTAAAGCATGAAATCTCTTAACTGCTGAGGACGCGAGGACGTGCAGCGTCGAAGCCGGTGTACTTTCGACAGGCGAATAAACAAGCGAGAGCAGCGGCGGTGGGGGCGGAGCTTCAGGGCTGTGCAGACTGAATGTTGCTGCTGCTGGGTGAACTAACGTTGCTAAACAAGCTCTCCTTCAATCTCCTGACGTCCACGAGCAATGAGAGTTTCTCGACGATAAAGCTGCACCTCTGGGTGCCAAGCAATCGGGCCCGCTCCGAACGAACACTGTGCCAGTTACCTTAAATAAAGAGTATATTTCTAATGTAAAGCACTAATTATTCATTGGAGGAATTAATGTAACTTGTTAGATTTGAGTAAAGGTGTTTGTTGTTCTGGCCTTCCAGAGTCACCTCCTTGTATTCGACCCTTTTATATCTTATCTGCAATTATGTAACTGCCCGGAAGTCAAATACACCTATCAAGCTGTTTATGAAGCCCGACTCTCTCTCGCCATTGTACCATGTCTCCATCTTTATATGGGTTATGTCAATAGTTTCAGCAAATATTCACCTCTTTATCACTAAAGTGGACCACAGCAGGTGGTGGTACCGTGTGTGTGTGTGTGTGTGTGTGTGTGTGTGTGTGTGTGTGTGCGTGTGTGCATGTGTGTGTGTGTGTGTGCTATCACTGTTGTTAATGAGTAACAGTGTCTGCCTCCAAAAGGCTGATAAAAGTCAGGTCGAGGACGCCGGTTTGCTTCCCACACACACAAACAATCACACACACTCGGGAGTGTTAACTGTTTCTTATCTTGCGGCAACTATGTCTTGCCTTATCCGTAAGGCACGAGGCGCTCTGCAGACACACACGAAAGACACACCACACACACACTAGCTGATACGCGCACACTCTATACAGATGATTGTTCTACGGTGGGCATGTCGTTGAGATACGTTTACCACCAAAGGTGGCTGTAATTGGACTTTGGTTCGCGGGGTCATTGCTCTCAGTTGGGTGTACTGATGGTGACTGCAACCTGACTTTGACAGAATGAGTAAATGGACCCCGACCTCAGATTCCTCACATACAACTCGCGACACCTGCCCGCCACCGCCGCAGTGTCAGGGAGAGACTTCGCAGTCTGACTTTTACGGTCACAGGGGAAGGTTGGCTCGAGTGAAACGGGGAAGCTGTTTCCATATCTGCATGTCTGAATATTCTCTCTTTGTAAAAAACAATGTTTAGCACTTAAAACAAAGTACCAAAAAGTGTAAGTGTAAGTGTAGATCTGAAATCTTGATTTTGGAGTTATATAAGCGACCGCTGCATTGATTGAAACCCCCCCCACAGATTATCTACTCATTTCTGAGAGTCTATATGTTAAACGTGACTCAGGGTGAAGGTAAACTGAGAATACGGTCATCTTCCTCTGTAACTGGCGGTGGAGAGTCGGCTCCCAGTCTGTTGCAGGTCTTTTTTTGCACTATAATGTAACTGAGTCCCCAGCCTCCATACACTGAACTAGTACTTGTGGCCTTTGACCTACTTTCAGCCCTGAAGATGGCCTGCTTCCCCCCCCCCGGAAGCTCTAATCCCCTATTATGCCAATAATAGTTTATTATCTGAACAAGGTGAGACGAAAATCTTGCGAAAACAAATCCCCTCATCTGTTACAAAAATGAAAGAGACGACAGTCCTCTCTTTCTACAGCATGCGTGGTTCAGAGAGTTGAGATCTAACAAGTGAATACAGTGAGAGTGAACATGATCCGTAATGTAAAACAAACCTCATCACGGAGACGTTGCGGAGACACTCTGTCATCCCAGGAGACCGGTGGGACGTTTTAATATGCTCCCCCCCCCCCCCCGTCAGAAATAACAGAGAAAAAAAACTCATTTTGTGTTTTGGTTCTCGAGCGGCTACCAGATCGGTTTTCAACAAGTCATGACTGCGAGTTGTTAATGGACCGTTTAGGATGTCTCTAGCGCTGTCAATCTTTTTTTTCCTTTTTTTCTCCAGTCTCACAGACTGTAAAGCAACGCAAGGTTATCAAGAGCAAAGTAGATTCTGTTTCGGTTTTCACACAAGGTACTCATTAAAATGTTACTTTCTTGTTCTGCACTTCACCTGTAAATCCTCAAATGTTAGTAGGCAGCTTCTTCTTCTTCTTCTTCCCTCACTGTACTTTCTTCACTTTCCTTAATCTGCATTTAAATAATGAGAACAAGTTGTTATTACGCTCACACACACTCTCACAAGTGCGTACCGTGCATGATGTGGTTTCTGTAAAGCTCTTTTATAAGCTTTTAAAAGAATGTTCTCGGTTCAAACCGCCCCTCCGGTTTTTGGCGGTTAGCAGAACTTGATGTTCTTGGTCTCTGTTTTCCTCAAAAGCCTCACTCACTTTTTCCCCATGGCCCAGGTATCGTCCGTCCTCTCCTCACCGGGATCAAACCAGCAGCGTGTTTACTTTTGGGGAACTCGTAACGCAGGTTTCACAGGTCGATGTTCTTTCAGGAATTGGAGTTTTTTGAAAAACATTTGCACTTGATGTTTCTGTATGAATGAACCGTGGTCTATGCAACCCGCTGGACACAAACAGGAGGGAGGATGAACGTGGAGGTTTATAAAGGTGATTCCTGTTAGACGTTAGTCAACAGTTCATCAAGATGTCAAGAGGAGTGGAGCCTGGCCCGGAGACTTATTTCCAGTGCTTTGTCAACATGTTCCTTGGCAGACCACTGAAGAAAAAAAATTGCATTTTAGTGTGTTTACTATTTTGCCATGACAGATACTGAGTCATAAATAAGACTGTTCTAATAGTAATAACACAAGAAAACCACTCTTCTATAATGACACACAATTTATTCTTAATTTCATAGGGGCTTAATATTGTTCAGATTGTTTCCATGATTTCCTTTTCCCTCGAGCTAGTCGAATTAATCATCTTCAGAAATCTTTTCTCCGTTAATTTGGGTTGGGTGTGTCATTAAAATGATTCATTGCTTGCTTTAGTTTTTAGGTCTTAAGCCGAGCAAAATGTATTACTCTCGACAAGTCTAAACCCAACAGGAAAAGGTCTCTGGTTGATTTTGTACCTCACACCGCTGGTTTCTGCACATTAAAATGAAATGTATAGTAATGTTATATCCAGCTTTGTGTGTGAGGTGTTATTTCTAAGTTATTAGGTTGAAGGAAATCTTTGAGTTTAAATATTCTCAAAGGATTAGTCCCGATTGTGGAAAGTTCTTTCTTTTCCACCAGTGAAAAGCAGACAGGTGCAGCAGCCAGGAGAGGGGAAAGGTAAAACAATACAACCAGCTATTAGTAAAGATGCCATGAAAGGAGCGGACGGAGAGAAGGAGGTGGGGAAAGTAAAAAGAGAGAGAGAACGTAAGAGCGAGAGAACAAATCACATTTCTATTGTCAGGCCTTTAAATATCTAGACATTAAGAGGAAAAGGGGATTAACAGAAGGTTTCACACCTATTTGTGTGTGTGCATGCGTGTGTGTGTGTGTGTGTGTGTGTGTGTGTGTGTGTGTGTGTGTGTCGCTCAGAGGATCAGGTTGCCGTACCGACCACTCAGATTCCTCAAAGTGTTTGAGGCCGCCGTGTGATTTTCCTTAGTGTGCGTGCGTTAGACAAGTGTAAGCCTTAGATTGTATGTGTATAAGTGTGTGTGTGTGTGTGTGTGTGTGTGTGTGTGTGTGTGTGTGTGTGTCATGTAGCCCTTCAATGATGTGTCTGTGTATCCTCCCCAGCCTCAGGCCTAGTGTTAGCTGTCAGGACAGAGTAAAGCAGCAGTTGTCCTATTGTTGGGGTGGAAGTGACTAGGTCAGAACGAGAAAGTGTATCTGTTTGTGTGTGTGTGTGTGTGTGTGTGTGCGGGTGCGTGTGCGTGTAGCGGAAGAAGACAACTTAATGTGTACCCATCAGTCTGCCTGTTGCCTCGGGCCAAAGAAAGGCCTGAATGTGTGAGAGTGTGTGCAAGAAGAGACGATCAGGGTCAAATCAGTCGCAGCAGCAGCAGTGTGATGAAAATATGACCTTCATTCAGCTTATGTGGCGCCACGCAGCGTTCAATCCCATCCCATAATCGATTGAGAGAGTATTGACATAATAACAGGATTCAGGCTTGTAAAGAGAATTAAAAAACATAACAGCTTGGGATTACAGGGATTTACTGAAAGTAATAGACACACAGACACATACGCACACAGACACATATGCACACAGACACAAAGACACATAGACACACAGACACATAGACACATAGACACACAGACACACAGACACATAGACACACAGACACACAGACACATAGACACATAGACACACAGACACACAGACACATAGACACACAGACACACAGACACACAGACACATAGACACATACACACACAGACACACAGACACACAGACACATAGACACACAGACACATACACACACAGACACACAGACGCACAGACACATAGACACATAGACACACAGACACATAGACGCACAGACGCACAGACACATAGACACACAGACACATAGACACACAGACACATAGACACACAGACACATAGACACACAGACGCACAGACGCACAGACGCACAGACACACAGACACACACACACAGACACACAGACACATAGACACACAGACACATAGACACACAGACACATAGACACATAGACACATACACACAGACACATAGACACACAGACTCAGACAAACCGACACATAGACACATAGACACATAGACGCACAGACACATAGACACATAGACACACAGACACATAGACACATAGACACACAGACACATAGACACACAGACACACAGACACATAGACACACAGACACATAGACACACAGACACATACGCACACAGACACATATGCACACAGACACAAAGACACATAGACAAACTGACACACAGACACATAGACACACAGACACATAAACACACAGACACATAGACACACAGACACACAGACATACAGACACACAGACAAATAGACACACAGACACATAAACACACAGACACATAGACACACAGACACACAGACATACAGACACACAGACAAATAGACACACAGACACATAGACACACAGACACATAAACACACAGACACATAGACACACAGACACATAGACACACAGACACATAGACACATAGACACATAGACACACAGACACATAGACACACAGACACACAGACACATAGACAAACCGACACACAGACACACAGACACATACACACACACACACACATACACACACACACAGAGACACCTCTACATTGCGCAGTACTGTACAGCAACGCTGCGTCCCGCTGTTAAGTGCCCTCCATCAAACGCATTCCTCGGCTCTCCCCTCTCTCTCCAGTCTTGCTTCCCTGCCAACAATAACGTTGTGTAGGACTCTGCAGACCCATCTGACTCTAAGACCAGTGGAACGTTAAGGGCATTAAAAAGCGAGCTCTCAAAAACATAAAGGGCCGTCCCGGCTGTAGCACGCTGCCAAAATATGATACACAGAAATTGAGTAACATAAAAAAAGTATTTGGATGCTTTGTTTTCATGGCAAAAGGAGAGTAGGTGTCAATATTTCTGTAAAATCGTTACAAATCAGTTATGGCATTGATTATTTTTCATCCAAGAAAATTCAACTCTGTTTCAATGTCCGTGAAAAATCATTATCGATTCTGATTTAAACAAACAGCGCTGGGCAAGAAGTGTGTAGAGCAGAGAACCAAAGGAAACACATGCTCAAACTGAGTTCATGCTAAACTCGACTGTGTCGTATTATCCGCTAATGTTAGCGTGTAAAAAGGCAAAGGTGTACCAGTACTTGTTGGCCAAAACAACAAAAACAGTCTGTCTTCACTTGAGTGTGACGACGAGAACCAGAACCGATGTCTGGAGAGAAGAATGTAGATGAGAGAGACAGTCATTACTCAGTCAGATCTGATCTGAATGATTTTAGATCATTAAAGTACACTTATCAGATGTTCATGAATCCGCTTAGAGATAATAGACAAAAGACGCTCCTCATAACTCCAGAACTTGTCTGAGAATCGTTGAGTTTCTTCGGTATCAAAGTAATCCAATCAAAGATAGATACAGACAGATAGGTACAGATACGTACACCGCAAACAGAAACCACTATCTGACTCCGCATTCTTTTAATGGTGCCAATTTGCGAAAAATTTAAACAAACTGTCCAAGAAAACAGGCTCAAGTTGTACAGGCTCAAGTTGCCCACAGCTAACTAGCATGGTACTTCCTGTTTGCATCCTCCCAAGCCACCAAATTATAGGAACTCACAAACGTATATAAGTAAGACATAAAGTAATAATAGTTTTAAAAAAATCTGTTATAGGAACTTCTTTTCTTTATGCATTATCAATATATGAGGGGAGTGTTTTAAGGCTACAGCTTCATACTGAACAGACTATTTTAAGATAGTAGTATTAATCCCGTAATCTAATTCTCAAGAATATTTCAGTCAAACGTGCCCTTTTAAGCAGTGCATTTGCCGTTGTTTTTGGGAGTAGCCCGGACAAGAACAGAATGTATGAACTGATTTCTGCTCTGCTTTATTTGGCCTTCAGCTACCATCCTTGCAGAGGATGTGCAGCTCTGAGCTGGAAGGGTTCGGCCTCTGTGGGAGTAGTGTGTTTCTGACCTGGGCTGTGTTTTCCCATTGGCTGGCTCCAGAATACCAGACGTACACGCCCCAACTTACCTACACACTCCCTGCATGTGAGGAGAAAGAGAGGGAGGGCGTGCATGGCGTGTGTTTATGTGTGTCTGGAGGCAGACAAACAATCTTCAAGGGGCTTTAGATTGTCTTGAGGAGCCAGTTGCAGGCAAGGGAGCATCGTAAAGCCCCAAATGGACTAAACAGACCAATGTTTAAAGGCCTGTTTAAAATTAATTTTATTATCCTTTCCACACACACATACAGACACCGGCGGTACATGAATATACAAAGATCCACAAGCACAAAGATATTAGCTTTATTTGACAAACTGTGCAGCAAATAATGTAGCAGCGCATTAATGCAAAAAAAGGACCCACACATGTGTAAAGACACACACACACACTGACCTTGTGTCTCGTGAAAGAGAAGAAAAGCTTTTTTACTCACTTCAGTTTCACCCCTAGAGACAGATTTAAAAAGACTTTACTTCGGTCATCGACCGTGGAAGAGGGGGAGGACGATGGGGAGGGGGAAGGAGGAAGTGAGGAGAGGAGACCTCCTCTGTGTTCCCTTCATAGGGGAGAGAGGGAGTAGGGGAAGAAAAGGGGGGAGGTAGACGTAAGAGAGGTTAACTGACGAAAGTTGAGAGGTTCAGTTCGAGGTCTTGCTCCCGCGGTCCTCTGGGCAAGAAACCGTGGAAGTTGTGTGTGCACGCAGATCTGAAAAGGGCAGGAGACCATTCAATCACACGGGAGAGGAAGAAGGGAAACTGCACTCAGCGGAGAGGATGGTGGGAAGGAGTCTGATGAAAGAGAAGAGTGAGAGAGTGAGAGAGAGAGAGAGAGAGAGCAGGGAGTAAGAGAGCAAAATAGAGAGAGGGGAAACGAGTGATGACAAAGGAGAAGTGGAGGTAGTATCGGGAAGCGAGGGGTTAAGGGTAAGAAAGAGAGAGGTAGCTGGGGAGTAGTGCGAGTTCAAGGGAATGAGATTTCAATCTGTTGGAGGAAGAAAAGAGCAGACGAAAGAAATATAGAGAAAGAAAAAATATGAACACAGTATTTAGATAAGGAAAACGATCGTGAAGGTGGGACAAACGGCCGAGAGAACGAAAGAAACCGAGAGAAAAGGAGGATTATAGAGGGAGATATACAGTATGTAAAAAAAAAAGAGGAGAGAGAGAAGAAGAGAAAGAAAGCGGTGGAGCATGAAAAGGAGAAGGAGCGAGCTGTCGGGCCCCTGATGAGAAAGCCATACATCTGAGCGAACACATTCCCCGTCCAGGAGCGAGGAGGATGGAGGGAGGGAGGGAGGAGGAGGAGGGAGGAGGAGGAGGAGGAGGAGGAGGAGGAGGAGGAGGAGGAGGAGGAGAGGCTCCTGTGAATACCCGTTGTGTGACTAATGTCTTTTTCACACATTTCACCTCTGTCCATCCATCATTGTGTCCACCTCCCGCTCTCGGCTAGAAGACCCCTGTAACAGCTTCACGTATGCGACTCCACTCAACCGCGCATATTCACCTCCGACATCTACAGCCGCACCCCGGAGGAATAAATCACGCTCCTCGTTTTGTTTTGGTGACAGTCGACGAGCTGGCCGACGATGTGAGGTCTTTCTCTGAAGTCTGAAAAGCCCTTTAGGAAGGCAGCCAGCCACACGCTCCTGTGAAGCCGTGGTGGTTGCGGTAGAACAAATTAGTACAAATCTACAACTGTTTTTTTCAAACCCTTTTTTTTTTTTTTTTTTTTTTTTTCACAAGGGCAAATTAAAAGGTACCAGGCTGTGTTAGCTCCCTGTGATAAGAAAGTACCAGACAAAAGGGGGCAATAAATTAAACTCACCTCACGTGTTTATATTTGAGGTGATATGTTTCTAATCTTTATCAGACCATGTGTATTCTTCGAGATAAGCCGTTATCAGGCGCATTGTTCAAATCAAACCAGCCCTTTGTCCTTTCAATCGTGACCTGAAGTGGGTTGTTTTCTGATGTTTTTCCATACAATTGGCTTTTGTCGTCCGTTCAGACACTTTGTTCGCTACATGGTGGCCTGTCATGTGTTGTTATTGCTATATTTGGAGGGTATTGTTTGAAGCCAGGAGGAGTAATGAGGAGAGATGCACACTTTGCACTGACCCTTGCTAACTCCTAAACCTCCTCCTGCTTCCATCTCTCTATCTTCCTGTTTGTCTTTCTTTGTACCGCTCCCCTATTCGGCCGTATTTCATCCCCTTTCTCTCCTCAGACTTACTCCCTTAAATTCCATTCTCCCTCATTCCCTCCCTTCTTCTCTTCTTACCTTCCTTCCTTCCTCTCTTTCTCTCTCACCCCCTACTTCTCCCCACAATTTCCTCCAACCTTTCCCAGTCAATCAGCCGGCTCCCTCACCTCCCTCTGTTTTCCTAGTGTGCAGTTTCACAGTAGACCGGCTACTGAGCGGTCAAGGTCACGCCTGATTTTATGTCTCGACACGGCATCTCGGTTGATATTAGCTTGGCTTTGTGTTTGCTCCCTGAGGACTCCATTGTTGTCTGTGATAAAATGTCAATGTTAAGCCAAGCCGTTATAAACTTCTTAAAGGTCGAAGGATAATTATTGTGTGTTAAATGCCATATTGGGAGGCTTCTTTGGTTCTGAGACTAGCGGTGAAAAGAAGAGAGTGTGGATGAAGAATAGGCCTCCGAACCTTGATCCTAAAGCTGGTAACGCGCCGGATTCTTTCAAAATGCCTCCATCCCTCAAAACCCTGCTCAACGTGTCCTCATACAACGGCTCGTATGATATCTTATGAAAAGTTCACTCCTCATTTTTCACGCATTTCCCTCCGAAAGCCAGCAACCGCATGTCAGTTTCCGCTCTTCCTCCGTCTCCGTCTACACAGGAAAATTCCCAGTTAGGTTTTCGACAACAAAACTGCTTATTCAGGTTGAGGAAAAGATGTACTTGTCACACATCAAGTTACGGTCTCTTGGATGGAAGATGTGTGTGTTGGTTCCATTCCTTCCACGTTCATGATTTTATGAAATCCTTATGGCTATGAACGCTGGATGAGACCAGCCTGTGCTGGTGAGATGCAGGCCACCCACACTTACTAAAACATTTTGCACCGTGCATTTATCTGGTTACCACGTCCAGGTTCCCCCTTTTTAAAGTATGAAAATAGAAAATCTCTACTATTTTGATATTCAGATTTTTTTCACAATTCTTTGACATTTCACAGTTGCAGTTCTTTATAAAATGAGCCTAAATACAGGCTGGTATCATCCTAGCCAGGAACATATTTGAGCTCTGCCGATTCCCTTAATAACTACTCGGTGATCCCCAGTTCTAGATATAGATTAGACAACTAGATATTTCTGCTGCTGTAAACCAAAAACAACCAAACGTTTCATTATAATAGGTTTGCATGCACTCAAGTAACCTGGTTGTTTACATTTTCTGTAACCTGACTTGGTACACTTTGTGTAACAACACTGATTGGGGGAGATCCTTATTTATTTCCTAATCTCAATTACTCTCCCTTCCCTCTGCCACGCTCAAGGTCCACCCAGGGTGTCAGAGCGGGTGGCCCACCGGCAGAGCATCCGTCTGGGTCGCACCATGAAGCTGCCCTGCCCCGTGGAGGGCGACCCCCCGCCGCTCATCATGTGGACCAAGGACGGCCGCAATATCCACAGCGGCTGGACGCGCTTCCGGGTGCTGCAGCACGGCCTGCGCATCAAAGAGGTGGAGACTGAGGACGCGGGCACGTACATCTGTAAGGCTACCAACGGGTTTGGCAGCGTGAACATCAACTACACGCTCATCGTTATAGGTAAGCAGTGACGCGAGACAACATTCAGCTTAACTCACTACATTACTTATGAGCTATCAAACAACTTCAATGAAGATGAGTTTTTCCTGGAGTTATGCGCTTGGAGAACATCTTTCAAACATAATTCAACTAAGTACCTTTCATAAATCTTACTAAATCTCTCACTAAATCAGTCACACTCAGAACTTGATTTGGAGGAAGACGTGAGTCTTTTGTTGAAGCAGTGTGGGGTTGTGTAATTTTTTGCGAGTGTTTATGTGTGTTCGTATGATGACAGAAGCACAAGACGTTGCTCTTTTATTTCTATCATTCCCTCGCTTTCTTCCCATTCATTTAAGTTTGCATTTGGTCCAATGTACCCACATCTTCTCTCCTTCATTACACAAGATACTTCAGTCTTTATTTTTCTTTTCTTTTGGTCTTTCTTTACTTTTGACATGCTTGTTTGCATCCATTCACTCCGCTGTGGGAGTTTCTAGGACATAATTAGCCAGGTTAGGTTGGTGGGGCCATTATACAGTAATCAAGTCTGTGTGGTTCCCCAGACAATGAAGCATGGCTGTGTGCGCGTGTGCGTGTGTGTGTGTGTGTGTGTGTGTGTGTGTGTGTGTGTGTGTGTGTGTGTGTGTGTTTGTGCGCGTGCATGCATGCGTGTCTGTGTGAGACCACATTTTTGTGTTTGTGCGTACCTGTATGAACGAGGCATTTGTTAAAGAAGATGCTTTTGTTTGTGTGTAGGACCTTGTGTGTGAGTGTAATATGAAATGTCATGCCGGCGTGACTCTACAAAAGACACATTGTTATCTTTTTTTTCTGCATAACTATTTTTCCAACTTTGCATCCAGAACGCTGAGTCAGTTGTCAGTCTCTCTGGGTGTTCATAGAGCGCAGGGACAAAGTGTGCATTGAGTGGAAGTTGGCGTGAAGTCACGTGACGTACTTCGTTTGTAGCCTAACGTTAGCTTTTTACTTCTGGTGATTGCAGTCATGCTTCAAAAAAAAATCCTAAAAGGGATGTTCATTCAGTATCATAAGTTCGAGGTCTTGCTCCCGCGGTCCTCTGTTAGTTAGAGATTATTTTTAATCAGATCTAATAGAAACATCCCAAAGGCTTCATGTCGAGGGAATCAGTGTGGTGCTGTAATCGGGGGTTTGCCTTAAAAACATCATTCCTGCAGCACTTTCGATCCTCATTTGTTTGTCTCAGTTTTACAAACTACAAGTTGTCATGTGGTGGCTGTAGTCTGTGACTCGATGCACTCCGATGACCTTCCTGCTCAAATACGCGTGTGTTTCTTTCTATACCGGGACTCAAATAGCTGCTTCCCTCAACTACTATTCATGTAAACAAAATACCTGGAGGGAAGACAGTGTGTCTGTGTGCTACAGTGTCTCTACACCCCTCCGTGTGTGTGTGTGTGTGTGTGTGCATCTCATTCCATGTGTTTGTCTACATGCCGCTCTTTGTGTGTGTGTGTGTGTGTGTGTGTGTATGTTTGTCAGGTTCCAGCGTTCCAGAGAGTCTGACTAAAGCACCTCTCTCTGCCCGCCGTCGGCACTTCAAAGACGGCCTTGAGTAAAATGCTCCATTACCGATATCACCGGCTGATATTTACTGTATTTTACTGATCATGAACAACTGGACATCTTTCAGCTGATGGAAAACAAAATGACAAAGTTGTGCATTTTCTTGCACTCTTTGTTAATGTAACTTTGAACTCTATGTTAACGATTTGTGACATCAGAGTCTGCAGCGATTAACAAACCTACAATTTGTTATCGAGAGTATTAGAGATATTATTGTTGCCTAAACAGCATTAATGAGACAATCCCTGAAGGGACATTTTCTGTTTCTGTTCAAGTTTGCGTTTGTTGTTGCATGAATACCTTTTCCATCCCGTCAGTGAAGGGTGCGCTTTTATTCTCCAGTAATCATTATCGGTAGTGATCCAAAGCTTTATCGGCCCTGACCCGGACTTCAAAGGCGAGCTGGCATACAGAGGGCAGCAGAGCGGAGGGGGGGGGGGGAGGCAGCTGCCGCTGAGGTCATCCAAGCAGACAGCTGCCTCCCTCTCTCTATATCTCTCTATCTCTCTCTCCCTCGTTCGCTCGCGCTCATTCGCCGTCCCTTTCATTCACTTTCATGTGTGCGCTCACACAGATGCTTCAGAAACAATGGGTTGGGTGGACCCACATGAGCAAAGCAGGATTGTATCATATAAGTTGTCGTTGGTCACTGGGAATCAGTACCTTACCGTGCAAAATAAGGATACTTTTTATCCTTTATCTTCTTCTTTGACAAACACACAGAGAGAATGTAAATATAAAACAGTTTATTACAATGTAATTGTCGTAAAGGTGTACAACAGTAGCTGCTCTGGACAGTTCAATTGTGTACCTAATGTCATTTTTATTGTTTAAAGTTAACTTTTTATGAGACTTTATCATTTTTTAAACTCAACTTTCTGGAAAACAAAGTCCAAAAAGATTCTCAAAGATACGAATAGCTGTCTGTTTGTAACCATCCATAGCCGATTGAGCCAGTAGACTACTGATGTAAGGGTTGCTATATTTATATATTTGCAGTATTATGAAAAATTTGCAAAATTCACAGGAAAGTTGTTGTATGAAGTTACAGCTAATGCATACTGAACATTTCCTCCTGCTGCTGCTGCTTCACATTAAGAGCATTTAGCTGGTGGAACAGGAGTTGACTTTTATTATGAAATACAGTAGTCACAGGAAATTAAACGTGTTTGTCAGTGAGCTTAACGGTGAGCTTAACGCTGCCGGATATCGTACATCAAAACAAGACAGCGGGTCAGTTTAAATGTTGCTGTGGGATGAAGAGCTGCCGGATGCACCATCCAGCCTCCTTCACTTCTGCCGTTCACAGACTCACGCCATGTGCAGCATACAATCAGATCACGGTTGATCACGGAATGATGGAAAACGGCTAATTATGGACATGGTCTTTGTTAAAACTGCAATAGTATGTTTTGCTGTGTTCTGTAAACAACCTTTCCTATTACTGTGTCGTCAAGACAACTAAGACTGAAATCCTAAGCATTGCCACTTTAGACTTTAAAACATGTCCCCTTGCAGGCAGTTCCATGACAACTGGAAACACTCTGCTGAGGAAGATTCTCTGACACAATCGACGATGTTGTCCACAACAGCAGCGACTAAATAGACGCCGACGTGAACCAGAATGGGAACCTTAGGGAACTATTTTTTTGATTAAAGAACCCTGAAAATAACTAATTCTGGTCAAAATTGGCATCAGAAAACAAAATATTTAATTTCATTCTTTACAAATATTTTTACGGTGACGAGGTGACTTTTGCCACGGAAAAACGTGCGCAAGGCAAGCTGGACGAGAATGAGAAGCTACATGTTCTGCAAACCGGCCAAAACGGTACCCAGAGATGCGTTGTGCTCCACCAGGTTAACCTCCACAGACCTCTCTCCCTGTAATTCAAGCCAGCAATCGTGGCACGCCATCTCCTCAGAGAGGCAGTTAGCGGTGTTTTCATAGCTGGAACAATCTGCATGGGCAATGATTTTCCAAGCCGTGTTGTTCATCAGCTGGTTTTGTTTTCTGTTCCGAGTTTCTCTCTCTGTTGCTTTGCTTTGCTTCGCCTCCTCCCATCTCTCCTCCTCCTCCTCCTCCTCCTGTCTGCCTTCATCTCCTCTCCTCTCTTGTGTGGTCCTGTGGTAATTATTCCATGGCCGCTCCGCTTCACAGTAATGAGCCCACACCTGCGTCTTATCGTCCCTCCCTCTCGATTTCTAACCCAACGTGTCTTTAACACCTTTTTCCTATTATCACTCAATCTCATTCCTGCTTCCTCCGTCGGCCAGCTAATTTTTTCTGGCCGTGCTTTAATTTGTATGTATAATATTTTCCCAGTTTCCCATTTCCCCCCGGACGCAATAGCATTTGATTGCCGTAAAACATCCACTGTGCCGCTGCCCAGTGAAGTGATGGAGAGTTTTTTTTGTGAAGGCAGGCTTTTGTTTGGCGGGGGAAAATAGAAAGACTCGCTCTTTTATTGGATGTAGGTTGGTGTGTGTGTGTGTGTGTGTGTGTGTGTGTGTTTGTGTGTGTGTGTGTGTGTGTGTGTGTGTGTGTGTGTGCTTGTTGATCTGAGGGCTATGTATTCGTAGGTCTATGCAGATTTATGGGACCACCAGTAAAGTGAAACTGCTCCAAGAACCTCAATGTCCTTCAAAAAACTGAACGCCAGGCGAGCTCTCATTACTTCCTCCCACTCGCTCTCTCTCTCTCTTGATCTTCTTTGTCTCTGGTGTCTATCTTTCGTAGTCTTCTCTTTTTTTTTTCTCTTCACATTTTGAAATTGTTTCCCTCCTCTCAGAAGAGTGAGTGATAATAAAATGTATAGTTCAAACCAGATGTGGTGACAATGGGAGCGTGTCTGGAGTTTGGAACGCCGTGCGTGAGAAAGACGGAAGGAAGCGGTTGTGTGCTTTTAGTGCACGTGAATGTGAAAATGCGGTTTTGAGTTTTATTGAAAATGTTCATCAACACACTTCTGTGCGTGTGTGTGTGCGTGCGTGCGTGCGTGCGTGCGTGTGTTCAGGTCCATACACAAGTGACTGGTGTGTTGATTTGTGGTGATTTAAGAGCTCAGCCGCTGCAGCTGACATCTGGCCATAATTGCAGAACAAAGAGGAAAAGAGAAGCAGATAAAGATATTATAATATAACGTAGACACACTGTAAGTTTGAATGAATGCGCTTGTGCGTTATTTATTTATGTTCGTCAAGCAGGCAGATTTGTAATGAATCTTGAAATAGAAATATAGGAGCACGAGATGAAAACTTGACAAATGGAAACTATACACAAAACAGGACTTGTTTTCCGAAAACATATTCTGTTCTACATTTTCTTGAATTAAACTCTGCGGTTTTATTCCAGGCATAGTCCATGAACAATGCTAAACTCAACTAAAATCAAACCTGACAGCACACGGCTCAGTCCCGTACGCCATGACGAGTCACTGTGATGTTACATGCAGACTAAATGATTTTTTTAATTGTTGCTCCAGTCTGCTTTTTACACCCAGTCGAAGCAGAAAATCACACTCCTCCATTCAGGTTTATTCTCCCTCCATTTAACTGCGCTGCATGTCTGAGACTTGCAGCTGTCTTTCGGCCAAAAACGCATCAGATCTGGTTGCAGACCGACATCATCTCTCTGTTCCTCCATCCTGATACCTCCTCTGTTTTTGTGTTCTCACATTACGCCGTTTTTAATTTAGATATCTGGTGCCTCGCCTGGAGAGGATGTAGAGGTGGCCAAGGTTGCAGGCTAATTGGTATGAGTCATACACGCGCTCTTTCATATGAGCACACACACACACACACATAAATGTATGAGTGTGTGTAATTGCACAGTGCCTACAAAATCTCAAATAACCCAAACTCCCTTCACCCACCTTCTTACGAATACACCAGGGCAGCTGTGCCTGTCTTGCTGTATTCTGATTGTGTGCGTGTGTGTGTGTGTGTGTGTGTGTTGTGGATTTAGTGTTTTTACTGCAAGATACTTCTGCTCATGTTACACACACGGCACTTTCTCACTAATGGCAGAAAAATGCATGGAGGGAACCTGGAACAGCAGCTCGCTGATCTGCAGGAACCGCTCGGTTGGTGTTCAGTTGAGGGTTTGAGGCCTCGCGGGGGATTTTTTTTTAGGGGGGGGGGGGGGGGTCTCACTCATGATTTACAGAACATGAAAAATAAATCATTGAGTGGTTTGGGCCCCGTCTTCTTGAAGTATAGGGTTGCCTTTACTCGCCTTGAATCCAATCCCAAGTTTCTCTCCAGTGTTTCTCCCTTCTTCTTTCTTATTTTACCTGGATACCTCACCTTTGTTTTATTTTAAGATACAATAATGCTTTTATTTATGATACTGATAAGACCGTAAATGCAGAAAACAGCTCACACTCATACTGGGTCTTTTTCCTCTGACTGCTGAAGGTTTTCTAATGCAGTGAATTTGTCTGCTTATTTCTTTGGTTTTCGATTGATGTATTTTAAATATGTGTTCTTTGTTTATTTATTATTTTTTTGTAAGCATTGTGACAAAGAAAAGAACAGGCCAATGGTGCTGCAAGAATTATTCATAAGGCACCCATCTAGCATCTTTGCACGAGCAGCACTCAGGGACGCCTCGAAAATACAACTTTTGAAGGCATAACTTCTGGAACCACTGATGAATTTGTGAACAGTTCAAGGAGGTCATAACAGAGTGTGCAAACGTTTCCATTTTTCGGTGTTCTGTATCACACTCATTTCATACTGCTCTGCATGAGATCCGCTCCGTTCATGTTGGTCCTCCTATTGTGGCAACATTGTGTGTGTGTGTGTGTGTGTGATCATATGAAAGAGCATGCAGGGATTGTAGAGCTACAAACAGGAGGGTTTCTAAAGCGAGTCGGGTTTCTAAAGCTGTTTTCCGCCTCGGTGTTGCGTCCAGTTGAGACAAACACTCACAGATACACAGAGATGTATATGTGCAAATATCAACGAGACAGGACAGGACTTTTTGTTGTTGTTATTTTTCCATTCACTCACTCACACGCACACACACACACACACACACACATCTCAGACAGATGTGAACAAAATCACGCACTCCTCGGAGGCCCCGGCCCCCATTTCACGGCCGTCTGTCCCACATCCTCTCGTTCTGCCTCGTTTCACTTCAAGCAAAAAGAGATGGAAAAAGACGACGGACAGGACGGAGACACGGAGAAAGAAAAGGGATAAAGATTCTTGTTTTTTCCTGGCTTCAGTCTGAAGGCGTCAACGAGTCGGGGGAACAAAAAGGGAAAAACAGGTTGAGATGTCACGCTTATATCCAATGCACCGTCGGGGATCAAGAGAGGTGTATCTGCTGGATATGGAAACTGAAACTTCATGACATAAAGAGAGCAAACACTGAAAACAGTTATCTCCACACCGATTGGTTGATTTTCATTGTCAAACCTCCGTAACATCTGAAGCATTAATCGTTAGAAACATCCTACCAAGGACATCTGGGGACAGCGTAGTAGGCGGCGCCCCGTTTATTCCTATGAAGCTTGCTCAGCAGTGCATGAAGCAAAAACTTCCGAACGTCAAATTCAGATAAAATCACCCGGATCCTCTCAGCGATCTTCAGCGTTACGAGGCCAAGAAAGCCAGAGGAAAATAACAAAGAAGGGCTATTCAAGTGTTCATACTGGAAAAGTTGATTTTCCCTTAATAAAGAAAATTACTTGCTTATTTATAGACGTCTCTTTCACATTGTGTGTCTATGGGAGACATTTATTTTGGGGCCCGATGGCATCGCCTGACACGGTAGTTTATTATTCCACTGTTTGGCCACGAAAAGTAAAATTTACTTCACAGCTTCAGTGCTCTTCCTGAGGGGCTAGCCCATTGCCTCCTTCTTCATCCATGACACCTACTCTCTCTCAGGTTTGTTTCTCTTTGTCCTCCCTCTTACCTACTTTACTCTCTCTCTCTCTCTCTCTCTCTCTCTCTCTCTCTGTCTCTCTCACACAACTGCCCCGTGGTCGTATTTCTCCCGCTCCAGCAGCCAATGTCTTTTCTCTCAAGCATCTTTCAGGTCTTCATTCTTCAACCTTCTGTTTGTCTTCATGCTCCATTTACATTTGTGTGTGCGTGTGTGTGTGTGTGTGTGTGTGTGCGCGTGTGTGTGCGTGTGTGTGTGTGCGCGCCAAGTCAAGCTCCCATAGACCCCTAATGGGTCTTAAATACCCTCAGCTAGCTTTAACTTCAATTCTCCGTACGAGATGCCATCTGTCTGTCAGCAGGAGGAGGTCATTATGAAGGAGAAATCCACCCTAAAGCAGAAGTCATGAACACGTTTCCTATGATTTCGGAGAGTGTAAACGCTTATCTCTCTCCCTGAAGCTTGAAATCTCTTGAATTCAGCTTCCCAAATCTTCCAGCTCCTCTCACTCGAGGGTCTCTGATGCTACGATGTTTGCGGTGAACACAAATATGAACATGGTTTTGACAAGATGTCATCCAACTCCTGCATCTCGTATTGTCTTGCTGTCCGTCTTCCCTGTTCTTTATAAATTCGGTTTCAGGGTGGAATTTGCCTTCAACTTCTTCTGCCAGCTGTTCTCAAAGTCTAAAGCAAATGTGTTTTCTCTCTGGGTTTCCACAGCAACTCTCCCATAGCTAATATCAGGTGTAACTTTACTTCCCTGTGTGTGTTTTGGCTTCTCGGGCATCCTCCAAGCACAAAATATAAGTATAATAAGTAACAAATGTGGCAGAATGTAACACGGGTCATTTGGAGCTCTACTACTCGTATCACGAAGCGCACACAGTCTGTCCCCAAACCAGAGTAAGACTATGTGAACTAGTATTTGAGGATGTGGGCTGCCTTAAAGTATCTCAGTTCCTCACTTTGTTTAATGTAATTAAGACTGAACTCCTCAGTGTTCATCCAACAGTAAGAACAGAGACATATTATAGCCACAGCCTGCACAACTTGTCAATCAGACTTCCACTTGGAGGATGTGGAGCGACCCCCCAGCTACGTCCTCACTGAAGAACACAAGGCACTGATCCAGCAGCGAGAGTTCAGACATGTGAAAGGCATCATGAGAGTGTGTCTTAAGGGAGATGTGTCCTCCTGGACCCCCTCACGCAACAAACACCCGCCACCAACCCAAAACCCCCACCCCACCTCTTTCGCCGCATAACTCCCGGCCCCTCACACGCAATTACAACGACTCTGCATTCTCACGGCAGAGGGGTTAACCCTTCCAAAACCACACACACACACACACACACACACACACACACACACACAATGCATACATGATTGGGAGGAGGAAGAGGTGGAGAGGAGAGGAAAGAGGAGAGGAGAAGAGGGATTAAGAAATAGGAGGGAGAGGCAGGAACTTCCTCAAACACCCAACCACAGAGAGGAGCAGATAGATAAACCGACTTTAATTTAGACTTTAAGGCCAATATCAATGTTTTACATTTCTGACGTTACACATATTGGTGTACAACAACCATTAAAGGGATATTTTGATAAATATCCTTTTCATGTGGATATTACTGTAGATAATTGTGACCAAGAAAAATACTAAGAAGGACTTTTTACCGTTGAAAAATACTTATTTCAATGATAAACTAATATTGGGCAATAATGCCATGCAGACAGACAGACAGACAGATAGAAGGATAGATAGACAGAGAGACAGCCAGATAGAAGGATAGATAGACAGAGAGACAGACAGCCAGATAGAAGGATAGATAGACAGAGAGACAGACAGACATATAGAAGGATAGATAGACAGAGAGACAGACAGAGAGACAGACAGACAGATAGAAGGACAGATAGACAGAGAGACAAATGAATGAGGAGAAAAAGAGTAAGAAAGACTCGACCCGGAGGGTGAATGGGTGTCGTTATTCATGTCTGATCAGAGCAGTTAGCAGGGGAGCTGTGTACTTCTGAATAGACAGCTTAGTGGCCATTATGCGGTCTGGAGGATTTGTCCTGTTCACTATTGTTACCCTCAGGAGGTAGCGACACACACACCCACCCACCCACAAACACACACACTAACGCGGACACACATGCACATGAACACACAACTCTCTTCCTGTTTCTCACTTTGATATTTCTTTTTCATTTCATAATTTATTGCTGTATGTCTCTATCACAGACAAAGACAGATGCACCTCCTGCTTAAACACAGACACACACACACACACACACACACACACACACACGCTGTGCCCCCCCCCCCTGTAGCTCAATAGTGGGCCAGCCTATTGACAGACCCGCTTGTTCGCTGAAGGAGTCTTTTCTCATTAGGGCTGGGATTTTGTCGCTGGCCCTGCAGGCTCCATTGTTCCACTCCAGGGCGGGTTATTAGGCCTCCCTGCTGTAACAACCCCCCTGCTGAATAGACCTGAGAGGAGTGGAGAGCCTGTGAAGGGCAGAACAGGGTCTGGCAATTAGCAAAGACATGTTTGAAGAGAGGAGGGAGAGGAAAGAATGGAGGAATCAAGGAGAAAGAGAGCGGACCTGCGCTACAAAAAGGCTTCTTTTGAAGTTTTAGAAACTTTTGTCTGCTTTTTTTTTTTGCTGCTTCGCTGTTGCGCCATCATCAAAGCCGAAGGCTGGTTCTTCAACACGCAACATCCCTCCTCCTCTTCCCTCTCTTCCCTTTCTTTTCACTCCCGTTCTTCGCTCTCATTCGTTACTCTTCTTCCCCGAGAATGCACTTGTGCCCGCGCTGAAAAGCCCTGTATCTTCTGCCGCCGCTTTGATGTCTTAATGACGACGTGAAGAGCGAATTATGCTCAGAGATCCGGACCCCCGCCCCCTTCACTCTCCTTTTGTCACTCTTCAGATTCCAGCAGTCACATCTGGCTTTTCCGATCCCACCTCACTGACAACATGCAGGCGGGGAGAAGAAGAAAAACGCTCGCATTCAGAGGGAAAGAAAAGCAGCAGGCATGGAAAAACTTGATCCACTTATCAAAAGGTTTATCAACGTTTCAGCTGTGTTTCCCAAAGCCAGTGTTTTATCTGGATTCGATAAAGCCTTGTTGACTATTCAGTGTTTTCTGGTCATGTGGTCGTGGAAGGCGGGTGGACTAAACTCTGTTTTTCAAAGCCATATCTCAGCCCCAGGAAGTTTGATAAAGATGCTTTTATCGCTGGTATTTTTAAACATTTAACATAGCTGAGGTGAAAAAAGGAAGACAAACACATACTGATTACAGAAATGAACTGCTGACTGAAATGTCAAATGATATGATATGTAATTTGAAACAGACAATGTCACTGTAACACCAGAAAAGAGCTCTAACAGACAGTTTTTTGTTCGGAGCATTCAGGTGTGCGAGTCTGCATGTGCTTACTTGTATAATGTCGCTGCATTCCACTGCATTATATTTCACATAAAAGCATACACAATGAGTTTTCGCTGTGATCTCTGGATAAGGTGTGTGTGTGTGTGTGTGTGTGTGTGTGTGTGTGTGTGTGTGTGTGTGTGTGTGTGTGTGTGTGTGTGTGTGTGTGTGTGTGTGTGTGTGTGTGTGTGTGTGTGTGTGTGTGTGTGTGTGTGTGTGTGTGTGTGGTTTTCCCCCATGCAAACACAGCGATGGTTCTGCGGCGCCTCTGCTATCAGCCTGGAGTTTGATCAGTGTGACAGCATGCTGAAAACTGATACACACACAGACGCACACACACACTCTTTGGCCATGACCACAATTTCTCCTCCGCATTCCTCTGCTCTGACTCTGTACTGCATTTGTGCGCATGCATGCGCACTTCATGTTTCGGTTTAAGGATAGGTTTTGTTTTATTGTTCTTCTTTTTGGTCAAACTTTCAAACTGTGGCTCCTTCTGGACGGCGCACACTCAATGCAACGCCTTTGAAATCCCTCTGAACTCCAGAGGTTTGGAGCTATTACAACACTGTCCACGCTTTCATTCAAGGCTAACATCCTTAGACAATTTCTCTAAGCGGTGTTTCGAAGGGTTTTCTAAGCGCTTTCATGCCAACGTCGGTCGGATTTAAGCCGCCGTGACGAGCCGAGTGTGTCGTTCTCGGTTCCTCCGCTGTAACTTTATTTGGCCCGAAGACCAAAGCCTTCATCACAACAAGTGAAAACAGAAGTAAGAAGACAGCAAGGGAGAGCAGAGGATGTGTAGATGCTGTCAGACATGTTGTTAAACGATGAAAAAACAAGCCGCAGAGTTAAGCTGCTGTCACATCTCCCGCAGACCCTTTCCCTCCTACCTCCCTCCTTCACTGCTGGTTCTTCTGCATCCATCCACCTGAGTAACCTCGGAAACCTCAACGCCTCTGTGGCACAAAAGAAATACGGCTTTTGTTTTCAATTGTTAAAACTGTGTTTCCTAATGCGTGCGATCGGGATTAGAAAGCTCACAGGGCGAGAAATTGTCTCGACATGTCGATGACCTTGGGGTGGAGAGATTTGTACACGACAGCAGCTGTGTGTGTTGACACATTTACACGAGAACACCTCCGACTGCATGCACATACGAACTTCTCTAAGCACCGAGTTACTCACTTTTACCCAGTTTCAGAGTCTGCACCATCGCTACGAGGCCAAACATTTGGAAATCGTGTGCCCCGCTGAGATGTTCTTCAGACTAACACTGACTATTTGGAGGTGAGCGACTAGCACGAGAGCATCCCGCTGGGTGCGGATGAAAAGTTGCATTATTATTACTCCACAAACGTCTCTGAGCAACACAAATGAGAGCTGAACAAAGCAGGCGTCGGGGCGAGTCATGTTGAAACGTCGCCCGGCGGCGCATCGTGATGAGCGGGTTGGTTTTTACTTTGTCGTAAATAGTTCATCAAAGACGGCCTGTCAGCATGTAGCCTCAAATAGCGAGAGAGTGCCAGCATCTTTGAAGTCAAACCAGACAACCGCATATTCCTGACACCTACTCTAAAAACACGCACACGCGGGCATCTAAAATGCAGATCCATGCAGTGAATCTGATTCCAATCATGCTGAAAGGTCAACGAACCAGCAGCAGCTTAACATGTATTAACTTTATAACCACTATGTACATGTACAAGTGTACAAGTATAAAAAAGAGTTATGAAACTGGGATATTAGCTTGTATTTTTGGATTTTGTGTCGTATTTACAACTGATTAGATTGACGTTGTATGTTTCTACAGGAACGTCCGTGCTCCACCAAACTTGTGTGGAATAGTTAACCTGTCAAATGCTTTGTATCAAGTATTTATGTGTTGTTTTATATCAGATAAGAAAGGAATCTGGCTTTAGCACCTCCAGCCCGAGGAGTGAAAATGAATCCAGGGATGTAAGATGAGAAAGAGGTCAAATGGGGAGAAAGCTGCTAAAGTACTAATGAGTAAATATTTAACTGGAATATAATTTGATACAGGGAAGAGCAGGGTGGGCGAGGCCGATTCTCTCCCTCGCCCACCCTGAGTTCAAAGTCCTGAGCCGAGGCCGGCGGTGTGCGTTTCAAAGGAGGCGCGTGGCGAAGGATGTGAGAGTTTCGTTAATTCGGCGAAGTAAAGTGCCGCCTTGATGTTTACTAGAGTTACACAGGCAGCAGCTGGCCGATCACACATATCCATGCATTCACACACGCGTTCCTGGCAGCACACTAGTACACACACGCACATGTGCACTTCGATGCAAAATATGTCCATGCACAAGTTAGTACACAAGTAAATGCAGGCAGATGCACTGATGCCGGCACTCAATAATACATTACATTTCATTTAGCTGACGATTTTATCCAAAGCGACTTACAATAAGTGCATTCAACCATGAGTACAAACTCAGAACAACAAGAATTAAGAAAGCAATGCATTCTGGTACATGTAGGCACTGCTCCGCAAGTCAGCTTTTACGGTCAAAGTTGCACACACTGAGGAAGTTATTCCTTTATTCCCTTTAATGGCACGCAAACATACAATAACATCAGCAAAGGATTATACATGCACATAAAAAAGAATAAAAGTACACGTAAACCCACATACATCAATAAGAAAACGTTCTGCGCAAATACTTTCAGGAAAAAAGACTCATATTTCTTTCTTTATTCTATACCCAATAATTGTTTTGACCAAAAATCTTTAAAAAAAATAATGTACGGGGCCACGAGCACATTAGTAAGTTGTTTAACCCTTCATCATCCTGGTGTAGTGGACCGTCACACACAGGGAAGAGGCTACGCTCGGCTCGTGGGAACATCGTCTATTTTTGTGATATGACGATCGATTGTATAAGCGAGGATGGTTTAAGGAGCAAATTGCTAAATATATCTGACCTGGTGGCTCTTAAACAGACCGTGCACCTTCTGCATCTCCTCCGGACCTAACGCACACAGCTTGTTTTACTCTCCTAAAAGAAAATAGTTGTGATTTTGTGTAAAAGAAACGCAATGTTTTTCTCTTAATTTCCATCCTTTCTGTCATCTTGAAGAATGTGTTTTTCTCGCAATTTGCTTGTGAGATTGAACCCTCGGAGCTCGGTGCTCTGTTTCCCAGAATGCCTTTCAAAACTCAAAAGTAGTGGATGTGCTTTCATGATATTTAGGGTGTTAACAGGTTTTACAGGGATAACCTTATTATTTTTTTATCTGAAAAATTATTAAAAGCAGGATAAAATCAGACTTATAAATGCAACCTACTTTGGTGTTAGCGTCTTTTTATTGTGTTGTTTTAGGGAACATTGCATGATGCACACCAGCTGGAGGTGTGCATAGGAGATTGAGAGTCATGCAAAAGAACAAAATATGGTTTGGGTGAAAGTCCTTCATCATATTAGTATGATTCTATTATATAATCCGGATCTTGAGTCTCCTTTTCTGTGAGTTTGTGACTTTATATCTAATCTTTGTGACTACCACATCATTTCTGCCCTTGACTGGATCTCCTCCGTCATGTTGACCTGCTGAGGAGGAGGGTCGAGGCTCGAGGCTGCAGCTGTGTGTTGGCCAGACCCCTCCATTGGAGTCTGTGTTCCACACTTGACCCTGCTGCCCCATCGATGAAGTGTGAACAGTGATGTAAAACAGCTCCGTGAATAAGCACACACACGGCACACATTCATGGATTAATGCACCGTCACAGCAGCACACACACACACACACACACACACACACACACACACACACACACACAGACACACACAAACACACTGCACATGGAAAGAGAAAAGGAAAGAAAGAGGAGGAACGCAAGAAGTCGTCTTTTGTTCTGTGGCTTAGAAAAACTAAATTAACTTATCCAGATGCTCTCGTTGTACAAACACACACGCGTTATATTAACATGCACACACACACACACACACACACAGACAACTTGATCCCTAACTGTATGTTTTCAGAACTCATAAACCCCATCACTGTGTGACGTTTATGAGCGGGTGTGTGAAACCACTTATTTCATCGCTGTGTTGATATCTTACGCTCTGACTCAGTCCATGTTCAGCGTTGGAAGCGGCCGAGGGGCTTCGTGTATATTCTCACTGTTGGTTTTCACAACATGTTTCATGTCATAACCAAACCCAGGCCGCGTTGTTAACCTAAACCTTACCGCCAAGGGTAAATGGCCCGTGCTTGGCCACAGCGTCTGAAAATATACCAGAGTTGAATCTTGGAGTAACTCTGCCGGAAAATGGATCCGGACTTATTAACGCCTCATAAAAACATGGCATGTTAATCACATATTTTGTATTTGGATAACATCAGATAGAGATTGAATGGGGCTTTGTCAGCTGGAAGCGACTTAGTTGAACTTCTTCCCCTCGCTGCTGCAGTGAGGCATCGGTTGCAAAACGATTCCTAATCAGTATTTAATGTGATCGTTTATTGATCCCCAGCAAATACGTGTCCTTTCTTTTGCCTCCTTGCAGGGAGGTCGGGGGGGGGGCCGAGGTCAGCGATCGGAAAGCGTAGGGATTTATTCGCTTACTCATCGAGACCTGGAGGAAAATCCACCCTGAAACACTTTCACAAACTGTCGGTGTTGTGCAATGCATTTCTAGGTGCTAAAATGTTTTCTCCTGGGGGGGGGGTGTAACGGCTCAGATGTAGAGACATGTGAAGTAGAGTTTGCTTGGACAGAATCTGTTCGCTATCTAAATGAACGAAGGTTAGTCTTCTCAACATTTACACCGTTTCTGTCTCTCCTGCCGTCACCGTGCTGCAATTGGCAACAGGAAGCTGTCCGTACTTCCAGGTTTGCAGACAGGAGTTGGTGTCTATCGTTTTGAAACGGTGCATATAGTATTGGATATAAAACACAACAAATGCAATGAGAGTGATCAAGATTTACAAAAATATGAGATACCATAAACAAGAGTGAGATCAAAGTTATATTGCATAATTGAATTAGTACAGTAACAGGAAGTCTTGACTCATAAAAGTATAAACTGATTATAGACTATATGTGTAAGCAAGGACAAAAGTATCACTAGTGCAAAGGGTGTAATTTCTACAGGGGATGGGAATTCATACTGGTCCACATGTGGGTGGCTGAGATGTCATCCGTGTGTCAGTGCGGTACGTGCACACTGCAAGTACACCATTTATTAACAGTTGTTAAGTTGACAAAAAAAGTGCTGTTCATGCTGAGTCAGTTTGGACTAAACTAACTAGGCACTGTAAAATATTGTTTATAGTGCCGTAGAAAAGGACAATGAGAAGGGTGAAGTGGTACAGTATGATACAGCTGTACCGTAGACATATAAAGGCTTCAGGGCCGAGGGCTCTGGAACAGTTTTCAGCCTGTAGGGGTGGTAGATCTGACTTCCTGGAACCGACTTTTATTGGCAGCAGTTTTAGCCAAAACTCTGCTCCCTGGCTTAAATGAGTTACCTGGAAGCATTAGCTTATTGAGGATTAACTCAAGAGGAACTTTGGGGGGCTTTGCTGTTCTCACTTAGACTACTTACCGCCTCACCTTCATGTGAAGCCAGCTGCACTCTCCAGAAAAAAAAAAACTTAACAGTTACATTGTTGAGGAGTGAAACACAAGAACACCAGATGTTTTGAGCTGTGATGATGTTAATATTTACTACTTTTGTCGTAAACCCGATTGTTTTATCTTGTGTGTGTGCACGTTGTTTGTAGCTTCCTGATCAAACACATCTTCAGCTCAACTAAAGGGCCAGAACACAAGAGAATAACACAGAGAGCTGGCTTGAGGGCCGTGTCCACAAAAGAGATTTTTCAACATACTCATAATAAAAGTCCCGTCCCTCCTCTACTTTGATCAGATGGCTGGGTAAAAAGTGACAGTGACAAGCTCAGCGTTTTACCCTCAAGTTAAACATTTTTCAGCTTACCAGAAAAAAAGACCAAAAGTGCAGTTTCAGAAGGTAGTATAGCATCAGGAAAAAGCACTTTGGTGTAGACTGGCACAAAGATTATCATATACGCTTCCATCCATCCATCCATCCATCCATTATCACCCGCTTATCCGGGGTCGGGTCGCGGTGGCAGCAGGTTCAGCAGGCCGACCCAGGCTTCCCTCTCACCCGCAGCACTTTCCAGCTCATTCTGGGGGATCCCGAGGCGTTCCAAGGCCAGCCGGGAGATATAATCCCTCCAGCGTGTCCTCGGTCTTCCCCGGGGCCTCCTACCAGTTGGACGTGCCCGGAAAACCTCTAATGGGAGGCGTCCAGGAGGCATCCTGACTAGATGCCCGAACCACCTCAGCTGACTCCTTTCGACACGAAGGAGCAGCGACTCGACTCCAAGCTCCCCCCTGATGTCCGAGCTCCTTACCCTATCTCTAAGGCTGAGCCCGGCCCACGGATTGTAGCCACCTTGCCCGGACAAGGGAAACCGGGGCACCCTCCCGGAGCCAGACCCAGGAGGGGAGCTCGTCGGCGAGCGTCTGGTGGCCGGGCTTTCGCCCATGGGGCCCGGTCGGGCTCAGCCCGAAAGAACAACATGGAGCAGCAGTCACCCTGTGGACCCACCACCCGCAGGGAGAATTATCGGGGTCGGGTGCTATGTAGACCGGGCAGCGGGCCAGGCGGGAGACCTGGGCGGGCCGATCGCCGGCAGCATAGACTAGCTCTAGGGACGTGGAATGTCACCTCACTAGCGGGGAAAGAGCCGGAGCTGGTGCAGGAGGTGGAGCGGTACCAGCTAGATATAGTTGGGCTCACCTCCACGCACAGCATGGGCTCTGGAACCAAGCTCCTGGAGAAGGGTTGGACTTTGTCCTTTTCTGGAGTTGCCCAGGGTGAGAGGCGCCGGGCGGGAGTGGGGATACTCACGAGCCCCCGGCTGAGCGCCGCTGTGTTGGAGTTTTCCCCGGGGAACGAGAGGGTCGCCTCCCTGCGCCTACGGGTTGCGGGGAGTAAGGCTCTGACTGCTGTTTGTGCTTATGCACCGAACAGCAGGAGGGGTCCTGGAAAGGGCGCCGCCTGCCGACTCCATAGTTCTCCTGGGACACTTCAACGCTCACGTGGGCAATGACAGAGAAACCTGGCGGGGCGTGATTGGGAGGAACGGCTTGCCCGATCTGAACCCGAATGGTGTTTTGTTGTTGGACTTCTGTGCTAGCCACAGTTTGTCCATAACAAACACCATGTTCGAACATAAGGTGGCTCATAAGTGTACCTGGTACCAGAACACCTTAGGCCGGAGATCAATGATCGACTTTGTAATCGTATCATCTGATCTGCGGCCGTATGTCTTGGACACTCGGGTGAAGAGAGGAGCAGAGCTGTCAACTGATCACCACCTGGTGGTGAGTTGGATCAGATGGCGGGGGACTCGGCTAGAGAGACCTGGCAAGCCCAAACGTGTAGTGAGGGTGAACTGGGAACGTCTGGCAGAGGATCCTGTCCGGGAGGTCTTCAACTCCCACCTCCGGAAGAACTTCTCACAAATCCCGAGGGAGGCTGGGGACATGGAATCCGAGTGGACCTTGTTCAAAGCCTCTATTGTGGACGTGGCTGCTCGGGGCTGTGGCCGGAAGGTCATCGGTGCCTGTCGTGGCGGCAACCCTAGAACCCGGTGGTGGACACTGGGGGTGAGGGTAGCCGTCAAACTGAAGAAGGAGGCCTTTCGGGCCTGGCTGGCCCAGGGGTCTCCTGAAGCAGCTGACGGGTACCAGCGGGCCAAAAGGGCTGCAGCGACGATGGTCGCGGAGGCTAAAACTCGGGCATGGGAGGAGTTCGGGGAGGCCATGGAGAAGGACTTTCGGTTGGCCTCAAGGAAGTTCTGGCAAACCATCCGACGGCTCAGGAAGGGAAAGCAGGGTCTACCCCAGGCTGTTCTCAGCAGGGGGGGGGAACTGCTGACCCGGACTGGGGACATCGTCGGGCGGTGGAAAGAGCACTTTGAGGAACTCCTAAACCCAGCCAACATGTCCCCCGGAGAGGGGGCAGCGCCGGAAGACTTTGGGGTGGATTCACCCATATCCCTGGCAAAGGTCGCTAAGGTAGTCAAAAAGCTCCTTGGTGGCAAGGCGCCAGGGGTGGATGAGATCCGCCCTGAGATGCTGAAAGCGCTGGACATTGTTGGGCTGTCTTGGTTGACACGCCTTTTCAGTATCGCATGGGGGTCGGGAACAGTGCCCATGGACTGGCAGACCGGGGTGGTGGTTCCCATCTTCAAGAAAGGGGACCGGAGAGTGTGCTCGAACTATCGTGGTATCACACTGCTCAGCCTCCCGGGAAAAGCTTATGCCAGGGTGCTGGAGAGGAGGCTCCGACCGCTTGTCGAACCTCAGATTCAGGACGAACAGTGCGGATTCCGTCCCGGTCGTGGAACAGTGGACCAGCTCTTTACCCTCGCAAGATTACTGGAGGGGTCCTGGGAGTTTGCCCAACCAGTTTACATGTGCTTTGTAGACCTGGAGAAGGCTTTCGACCGGGTCCCTCGGGGGGTTTTGTGGGGGGTGCTGCGGGAGTATGGGGTGCCGGACCCATTGGCACGGGCCATCCGGTCTCTGTACGCCTGCAGTAGGAGCTGTGTTCGTCTCCTCGGTAGTAAGTCAGACACGTTCCCGGTGGGTGTTGGCCTCCGCCAGGGCTGCCCTTTATCACCGGTCCTGTTCGTGACCTTCACGGACAGGATATCTAGGCGCAGCCAGGGGGCGGAGAGGATCCGGTTTGGGAGTCTCTCTGCTGTTTGCGGATGATGTGGTCCTGTTTGCCTCCTTGGACCGTGACCTCCAGCATTCACTGGGGCGTTTTGCAGCCGAGTGTGAAGCGGCAGGGATGAGAGTTAGCACCTCCAAATCTGAGGCCATGGTGCTCTGCCGGAAACCGGCGGATTGCTCCCTCCAGGTGGGGGCAAACTGCCTACCCCAAGCGAAGGAGTTCAAGTATCTCGGGGTCTTGTTCACGAGTGAGGGTAAGGTGGAGCGGGAGATCGATAGGCGGATCGGTGCGACTGCAGCAGTAAAACAGGCGCTGTACCGGTCCGTCTTAGTGAAGAGGGAGCTGAGCCGGAAGGCAAAGCTCTCCATTTACTGGTCGGTCTACGTTCCAACCCTCACCTATGGTCACGAACTCTGGGTCGTGACCGAAAGAACGAGATCTCGGATACAAGCGGCCGAAATGAGCTTCCTCCGTAGGGTGGATCATATACGCTTATGTTTTTTTATTTAAAAATAAAGACAGGAATTCGAGGATCACTTGGAACACAGTATTGAATCAACCTATATGGGGCTCATAACATATTTTTAAGTAAGTGGGGCGACTATGGGTCAGTGGTTAGCATGCCCGTCTTTCAATCAAGAGGTTGGCAGTTCAATCCCCGCCCTAGTCGATGTGTCCTTGAGCAAGACACTTAACCCTGCATTGCTCCCCGTAGCTGTGTCTACGGTGTATAATGTAAAGTGTCTTTGAGTATCTAGAAAAGCACTATATAAATTAAATGGATTATTATTAAAACTTAAGGTTTTGAGATGATGAAGACATATATTTAAAGATAATAGTTACAGGAGTTGTCTAAGTGGTTACAGCACATGTAACCCTTTGTTGGTCAAGTAAGGTTAATTTTCATCATATTGTCCCAATCTGGTCTTGGACTTGCAGATCATTTTGGTCCATTTCATATTCTTATTTTCCGGAATGAGGTCATTTGTCTCACATACACTGGAAAGGTGAAAATGTGCGTCATCAGTCCTTGAAGCACACATGGAAAACGTAGCTTCAAAGGAAGCCGCTGCAAGAGTCGGGGAGAATTTGCGGTGAGCACAGAATCAGTGGTTTGATGGGTCAATGAAGCAATTGGCTCAATCTGTTTAACGCTCTGTCTTTACTCCCGCTCTGAAATGGGAACCGTGCCCAGTAGATGTTGAGCTTTCTTGTATGCTTAGACTCAAAAAGGTCTTGACTGAGTGACTGACGGCTGCACAGACAGACTCAGACGTGCCTGGTTGTGAGACAGGGCCGAGGCCAAAGTGAAGGTAATAAGCCGGACACAAACCAAATACACACACACACACACACACACACACACACTGAAGGTTAACCTCCAAGAGTGGAAAACAGCACCTCTGCCTTAAAGTATGACGCTCCATTATTTTGTCCTCTAAATGTGTGTATATGTGAGTGGAAATAGCCTTTTTCATACGGTCACCCTCCTCCCTCATGCAGCCACTCATACCTCACACACACACACACACACACGCACACACAGGTGGCTGTAATTAGTGTGTTGGGCACAAGATCAAACTGCAGTTTGCTCAGTTTCAGGAAATACAGAGCTCTGCTTAGAGTTAGACACACACACACACACACACAAGGAGCTACATATTCATGCACCTTCACTCTTTGACTCTCTAGTTCTCCCTCTAACGTGATGCTGGCATACAAAAGGTTTCCCCTGAAAATGTTTTTGTTTAGTCTGCAACTGAGACTGAGTGCTCTGTTTGATTTCACTGCAGAAGCTCGGTGTTTACTTCAGCAGCGAGGGAACACAGAAAGTAGAGAGCGAGGGATTATGGGTCAGATAAGGCCGAATTGTTCAACATTTCCAATCCGACTTGAGAATACGCACGGGCGTTTTTTTGCTGCAGCGGTAAGCAG
Source organism: Cyclopterus lumpus (assembly GCF_009769545.1). Lineage (NCBI taxonomy): Eukaryota > Metazoa > Chordata > Actinopteri > Perciformes > Cyclopteridae > Cyclopterus > Cyclopterus lumpus. Next base: position 19,437,632 of record NC_046975.1, read on the forward strand.
AACTTACACCGCCGGCCCAGGTTATAAAAGCAGTAATAATCCTGCTGGAGGAAAAGCTTGTAGCTCTGAGGAGTCAGCTCTTCATATCGTTGACCAGGCATGTTTCCCTGCTCGCCGCCTTTTTTCACTTCAGGCAAGGCTGGAAGTTTTTGAAAACCAAAAAGCTGACCCGTTTGACCACTTGATTGAAAAGGAGAAGGTGTCCGCACAATAAATATACTTTTGCAACGTTGTGAACATTGCCTCACTAAATACCTCTTTTTTTTTATTGCATGCTGTTTTATTCCAACACCTGTACCCAGCGGGGGTTGGAGATAACACTCTCTGCATCATTGGTGCTGGAGGAGCAGCCACACACTGTATCCACACACTGGCATTGTCAGCAGTTGGTGGAGTCACATCTTCTTCACATCAAGATCCTGGGGTGAAAGAAATGCTAGTCCGGTTTAATAAGTGCTGTGTGTTTGGGATTGACTAATTAATTGTGATTGATTTCAGTAGTTGTAGATATTAGCGTTTGTTTCACAGACGTTGTGTTTCTGGTGTATTTGTCTGGTTAACCGCCGCCAATGAAACATGGTGACGCATCTGTTCAAAGCTTTCTTGTGCAATCCTGTTTCGGCTGTCAGGGCTCGGAATAAACTCCCATTAAGTCTGACAAGCTTCACAGTCACTCTCATTACAACCTAATTCAAATGTGACTAAAAACATTGCATATTTTATTCCACTCTCAAAAGTTTAAGGACCGATATGAATCAATACAGATTTTTTTGGGGGGGGATCCAAAACGGAAACTGGGAACATTATCAAGTTCCAAGCATTCACATGAAGTGCACTGCAGGTCAAAATTGTGAGCCACAGTTACAGGTCCCTCACAAAATGAAGGGATTCTTTCCTTTCTTAAACACTCTCTCTACGATGTTCAGAGCAATAATGTATAGCAGCAAAGAACTATTTGCTATGCAAAGATATAGTGGAGTAATTGTCTGTGTGTGTTGTAATTGAAGCTTTTCTCTGTTTTGTTGGCATAACCGGGCCCACATGCTTTTAGAGCTCATAGGTGCATGTGAGCGTGCACGAGCCTCTGGTTCCCCCTCAGGTTAACACCGTTAGCTCTGTCAGCCCCGTTGCCTTTGTTTACACTGTTAGTAATGTTGAACGCCGTGCGGAGGTAATAGATATGCTCTAAATAGCGAAGGTGCTGACTTCACTTCAATACATAATGCATAACTGAGGATTCAGCCATGTGAACCTCCACAGCCTCTTTCTCTCTTTCTTTAGTTCTTTACACATGTAGTAACACACACACACACACACACACACACACACACACACACACACACGTACCCTGAGCCTCCTTAAACCTACCTGCACTCTGAAACTCTTGCCAGCAAAATCAGCCGCATACGAAGAGAGCAATATAAAAATAATTGCTGTCTTAAATGTGCGTCTCTCTGTTAGTCCATCTATGTGTGTTTGTGTGTTCGGGATTGGCTCACACACATAGGTTCGTACCAAATAAGTCAGAAAGCTGGCAGAAAGTCCAGGCCGAACGTTGACGTGTGTTCATCATATTTCAGAGAGCCTGAGCCCAGAATGGCACGACGTGTAATCGCGTTTGCAAATAGCCTCGTGAAGTTGAACTCGTAAAAAGGTTTTAGTTGTTGTCTTGGCCCGGGCCGAGGTTGGCCGATGGACCGGGACAATATTTAGACCAGAAAACCCTGTCAGGTGTTGGTGTGTGTGTGTGTGTGTGTGTGTGTGTGTGTGTGTGTGTGTGTGTGTGTGTGTGTGTGTGTGTGTGTGTGTGTGTGTGTGTGTGTGTGTGTGTGTGTGTGTGTGTGTGTGTGTGTGTGTGTGTGTGTGTGTGTGTGTGTGTGTGTGTGTGTGTGTGTGTGTGTGTGTGTGTGTGTGTGTGTGTGTGTGTGTGTGTGTGTGTGTGTGTGTGTGTGTGTGTGTGTGTGTGTGTGTGTGTGTGTGTGTGTGTGTGTGTGTGAGAGCATGATGAAGGGTGATGGAATCAAATGTACCCAAAGGATATTTACCTCATGAGGATTTCGTTTAAATTGTTTATGTGTGTGTGTGTGTGATTTATAAATGTTGAAATATCATTACCTCAAAGACGTGTCACCCTTGTGATGACTGCCCACTAAATACTCCCGGAATACACACACACACACACTCACACACACACACGCACGCACGCGCGCACACACGCACAAACACACAAGCTGTTAATCTGTCATGTAAACCAGTGTTGCCGGTCATACAGAGTAGCTGTTAACTATAATGTACGATTGTCTGTTCTGCGGTTACAGTTAATAAATCTTTCTCCGCACTGTCGCCTCTTTCTCTCTTTCTCTCATTCTCTCCAGCTCTCTGTCTTTTCATCCCTCTCCTGCTGCCTCTTGACCTCCTCTAAAAGTCAGTCAGTTCCCGTCTCGTTCCCTCTCTTTCTCCGTCGCAGCCCCTTTCGATGTCTCTCTCTCATGCTGTTAATGTGGAAGTGTGTAGCAGCCCAAGTCCTAATGATTTCCATAAGCCTACACGGCCTCTACGCAGGCAAGAGTGTAAATCAAAGTGACGCGTGTGTGTGTGTGTGTGTGTGTGTGTGTGTGTGTGTGTGTGTGTGTGTGTGTGTGTGTGTGTGTGTGTGTGTGTGTGTGTGTGTGCGCGCGCAATGGTTCTGTAGTTCATATGTGCAGATGTGGACACATTGCGCTGTCTCCTCTTGAGAATATGACAAACTTTAAGCGTTTATGAATTATGTTCTCTGGACCGTGTGTCGGAACTATGGATGTATATATTTTTGGCATCTTTACTTTATGAAATTACTTTTAAGAAGACAACCCTTTTGGCCTTTAAATGGAAAAACTGTTTCACTGACAAAGTTTCAACTAACTCATATTTTCATTATCAATGAATACCTTGACAATGATCAAAGACGATATGTTTTTTATATATAATCGATTAATCATTTAGTCAGTGAAATGTAATAAATATGTTGAAAAATGCTGATTATCAAAGATACAGTGACATAAAACAGAGAACACTTGCACACTGTGGCCATTTTTGTTCGATAAAAGGTCAACATTGTTGCTGACTTATTCCGTCCGTCACCGTATCGATGAATCATCTCATCATTTCAGCTCTAAATAGCATTATCCATAAGCACAATAGATCTGTGCAGCACATTAAGGACTTAAGGAGCAAATAGTAATAAGGAAAATATTATCCTTATTGTTCAGTATTGTGATCTGAACTGACATGAAATATCATTGACAAAACCTTTTATTTAATTTTTTAATAAAAAAAAAAATTCATTTCTTTGCTAAACTGTGGTCTGCAGGGGTTTGGCTCATTCCTAAGTACATTAAACAATTACTGTCCTCGATGGATTACATGAGCTGCTAATTACATATGAAACGCGACCCGTACTGCAGACAGAAACTTTCCACAGAGCATTTAAAGTTGTACGTTTTAGATCTGGAGCCACAGCATGTAAATCTAACCATTTATTACAAAAGACACTGTGTGTAATGTTGCAACTCGCTGCAGCTGAACTCGAGCGAATGTTCCTCAAATGACTGTGGCTGGAGAGAAAAGTATGTTTGGAACGTGGTCTCTGAATGTAGCATGTCAGACAAACACAACAGAGGCACATCGTCTTCACCCACAAACAAAAAAAAACTACAAATGAGCAAAAATGTCAAATCTCTGGTGTTATTCCAACAACAGCCAGAGGGCTTATAGCATAAGATGCATGTGGTTTCCTAGTTTCCAGAGTATCACTGAACTGATGGAGTTATAATGACAGTGTGTGTTGTAGTAGGGGGTCGGAGCACCGACAGGCCAACAAACTGCTGAAGGACGAACGGTGTCTTTTGGAAGATGGATCGTATTGAAGAGTGAGGGTTCTCAAGTTCAGCCGTGTGCCGCCCCCAAATGCATCATCTATCATCTTGTCCTTCTCTCTTATGAAATAGTCATCCAATAATCTCTGCGGCGCACCAACCAGAGGTCACGTAGTGTAACCGATTGCGAGCTCCTCGGACATCCGACATCGTGCTCATGATGTCTCATTGTTTAAAGTCAAAGTTACTTTTCTGCAGCTATCATTCCCCCGAAAAACCTGAAAATGTTAAGTCGCCTGCTGTTGACTAAACGCTACGATCTTCCTCAGGAATGAGTTATGCACCTGGAAGTTAGATTAGGTAGAGATAGGCATTCCCTTTTTAAACATGCATCAGTAAATCATCCCTGTTTATTGTATTGCATTATTATATGCAAACCCTTCCGGCATGGTGTATTTTATTTACATAGAAAAAATCGCATGTAGCTTGTATATTTAAATAGAAACGTACAGCGGTAGGGATTGGTTTAATTCCTGCTCTAAAAGTGAAAGTATGATGGATGAGACCTCGTTAAAGTGTGCAGAAATAAATGTTAACATCTATAATCCTGTGACGGCTGCTTACTGCTGATGAAAATCACGTAAGATGATCAAAAGCTTCGGCTAATGGACCTCGTGGTGGGATTGTTTTCTAAACTGCTGGTTTCAGGGTCAAGAATGAAACTTTAAAACACCCGTGAAAGAATAAAGTTTACTGTCCAATAACTTGCTTGAAACAAGTACTCATATAGGTAGTTTTTTTAGAGCCAAGTTGAAATCCATGTGAAGACTGAAGATTATTTTTGGGTATGTCTGATCAGTTGCATCCATGCAACTTCAACTTTGGTCAAAACTGCAATCCGCTGCAATATTTATAGCGAGCTGTTGCTGCTGGAGCAAAAAATAAACCCTCCTAGGATCCAGGTTTAACTGAACAATGCCTCTTCTTCCAGAGTTACGTAAGACGCGTTCACTCGCGGTAGCTAAATTATGATGTGAAACATCAAGTCTGGATGAAGTGTGAGGCAAGCTGTGACCGTGGTCCGTTTTAGAGGACTAACCGTGGTTTACTGGGTTTTGTCAGATACACAAACTCAGCACCGGGCTGGTTTTGGCCCTGATGCGGCAACACGCAGCCTTAACACATGAACACTCAGAGGCTCTGTCCACATATCCAGTGTCTCTATATTAAAACCTGGAAGGACATGACCCTTTAGGAAAACACTGCCCGGACCCACACACAAACACACACACACGCACACAAACACACACACACACACACACACATTGGACGGTTGGGACTCATATTTCTGAGCTTGCTCATGTCCTTTTCTCGGCAGACCAAAATGTAAATACAAGAAGGGGTTATTCAAACACACTCAGTCACACAGGGGTACCCCCGCCAGTGAATGTGTGAAATGTAGCACACTGTTGAACCACCGTCCCCCCCCCCCCCCCCCCCATCCCCCCTTCCCCCCCTCCCCGTAGATGAAAAGAGAGAGGAATGAGAAGAAAGAAGAAGAAGAAAAGAGGCAGAAAAATGAAATGGGAAGCACACGCGTGAGGAGAGAGTGAGTGAAGGTTAAAATAAGAGCAATACAAAACAGTGTTAAAGTGTGTGTGTGTGTGTGTCTGTGTGTGTTCGAATGGGCATTAGTTCAAGTGGCATCTTTTTTGGCAGCCTCGTTGTGTGAATGTGTGTGAACGATGTCGTGTAAAAGCGATTTGGAGAATACATTTAGAGAGATACCCTCTCACATCTTGAGCACGTACGACTTCAAAGTGGTACATCTGGGACAGGAGAAGATGAACATTAATCAGAAGCATGTGGTCCAAAAGCTTATGGTAAAAGTTGTTTTGGCCCTGATCCAAATCTTTTAATATTGGGTAGCTGCCGAAATTATTAAAGATACATCTGACACATTGAAATAATAAAAGATGTAGCCTGCTTCTATATGACACACCTTTTTTTTCCCCACAAACTTGATCCAAACACTGAAGGTTCCAAAGTATTAAAGTGTTGGTTTTATAAGAATAAAGGATAAAGTGGGACAATGTGACTCCTAAAACTGATGCGATAAGCTACAGAGGAGACTTCTAACTCTCAAAAACAGTGTGTGAGTGGTGCTTCTTACCGCACAAACAATCTTTGGCTGAGAATAGGCCTTAAAATCAGAAGCAGCTACTTGACTGATTCGTCCTCTTTGCTGATGATATTTTACCTTCAGAGTTTAGTGAATCTGTCCAACCTCAGAGTCCAAACTCAGAGACACTCACCGGTGTGCCCAAATAAGTTTTCACATTCACACATTCATTTTGCACTGTAGAGTCCGGCTGTGGTAAAAAAAATAAATTAAAAAAAGCAGCGCTGCAACACTAGCAAGCTCATGTGGACATAACACAGCACAGTGAAGAACGCATTCGACTGTGATGGACTTTCTTTTAGCCGATCAGTCCTCACACTGATTCTTGGAATCGGCTTTGGAATTCTTTGAGTATACAGTATATATAGCTGCAATTATCTCATCAGTTATTGATACCGTGAAAACGCTTTCTTATTCTTGCCTTCAGGTGTGTGTGTGTGCGTCAGTTGTCGGAATCACCTGCCAAAGTATCTGGCGAACATTAGAAGGTGGAACGACATCAGAAGAAAGCATCTTGTTTATTAAAAACACTTGAAGCAGGGAGGGAATACGTGTTCTACTCCATGTGTGTTCAGCCCCACCCCCCAAACCTATAACAGAACTAAAGAAAGGTGTAAAACTGGCTCTGCTGACAGAAACGGTTTCTGAAGCCAGGGTGTCGAACATGCTGACTTGTGATTTGCAGGTTTTGAAAGATACTGTTTCCAGTTTGACTCCAGAAGACTAGACGGCTCTAAAAGAACATACTTTGGATATATAGACATGTACGATATCAGCTGTGTGTAAAGTCATTCTGATGCATCGCTGTCACAATATACAGCTGATGTACATGTACACGTTTTTAAATTTTGGCTGCACTGAAGCGGTCCAGCCCCCCCTCTGTGAACGGGTCTGTGGGAGGTCTGCCAAGTAAGGTTTACAGGCTCGCACCAGGCCAGGGGAGGGGGGGTTTAGCTGTTAAGAGTGCTAAACCATGCCACCCCCACCCACCTCCCATCCCACCCACCTCCCATCCTACCCAGATCAGACCCCCATGCCGCGAGGCTTCAAACGCACGGCCCTTTCTCAGAACGCGGCGTACATGTGGCAGGAGGGAGGGACGAAGGAGTGAGGTGCAACGGGAATACCCGCACCTCGAGTTACCACTTAGTTAAATAACGTGTGCACCCGCACATGCACAGACACACCCATACAGGAATTAATATCACACTCTCTCGTGCACACACACGCACACACACACACACACACAGGGCCTGCCTGCATGCTATATATATATACCAGCTCCGAGGATGCAGGTCATGCCTCCTATTTGCATTTTAAATGCATCTTTCACTCCATCATCCAAATGGTGATGCTCTGAAGACATTTGGCGCCGCATTAAACACGGAGCTTTCAGTTGGTCTTTTAAAATCCGCTCGCAGATTGCGTATTTGTACCAACATGTAAGATGAACGTATTAATTTACAAGTATGCACTTTCACATATTTACTGCAGGTGGTCCGAGGCTGTTTGATTCTCTTTATTTATTTCTTTACAGAACTACCATCAGGCTTTGGTTGAAGTTTCAGGTTCAAGTCAAGTTAGTCCGCCCCCCCCCCACCCGTCACGTATTTTGACAGCCCTCATATTGCTCTGTATCAGCCCCCGTCCCCACCTCCCTGATAAAGGGCCCCTCGGATACACTGGTTCCATCTTGAAGCGCTCCGTAGCGTGAAGGCTCAGACAGATGTTTGTATCTTTTTGATAATCAATTCGGGAAGAGATGCCAGGGGAGGGAAACCGATACACCAGCGAGCGAGTAAAAGCAATATTCTATTGTGGAATATGATATCGCCACATACTGTACGAAGGTATTTTTGGAAGGTATTCCTAAAGGTAGTTTGAGGAATCCTTTTGAAAAAGACCTCAGTTTTAATGACAAATTAATGATCTTGTGTTCTCGATGTCAGGGAGTCAGGAAGGAGTTATTTTGGAGTTACGGTAGAGTTATGGAGGTTGGACTTGTAGCATTAATGTCACAGCTTTCATCACCAGTGAGCTGCAGTAGCAACGAGTCTCTGGCAGAATGACACCAGAGGACAGGCGTATCATGTTATTTGTCATTTGGTTTTGCTGGTTTGACAAGACATTTGAAACGAATGGTGGACAGAGTCTCTGCTGGATGGAAAGTACATTTTGAAAAGCCAGAAGTGACTTTTTCCTGTGAGTTGTAACGCCTCAGTCTCACTTTTCCACCAGATTTGACCTGCTACCTGCAAACCAGATGTGCACTGAAGCATTGTTATTTTTAAAAAGCTTTGACTTTAAGTGATGCGGACAGTGAGTCTTTTTTTACCTGATACTTCAGGGAACCGATCCACCGGTGTTATCAGCCCGCTTTTATGTTTTCCTACTTTAAAAAAAAATCAAATAGAAATGTATTCTACATTTTTCCAAACGTTAGAGCGATAACAGAGATGCTTCTGCATTCTACCTCCCTAACTGGTAACAATCTGCATCCAATTTGAGAGGGCGGATCAATGTATCTCTGAACTCTTGAGTGTATGTGTGTATGAACAAACCATCACACCTCATGACCCCATGCTGAAACAGCTGCATCTTATGAAACAGCTGTCACATGTCGATAGAAGACAGACAAAAGCCTCCTTCCAAATAATCCATCCTAACTCCCATACACTCCAGGTCTCTCATGACTTCATCAAGACAATTCAACACTGCCGATTTGAAAGTGCAAATTCATATTTACATCTGGCAGCAGCTCTCTTTGTGTAGCACATAACTCATGGTCAGACATTCACGAGTTGTCAATTCGCTAACGATGCGTTCTCTCTCTCTCTCCCCCACCAGATGACTCCAGTTTAAGAGGTGGACCCGGGATGGCCAACGGTGACTCCGAACTCGCCCCAGAGCTTGCTGGGAAACTGGGTAAGCGCTCACTACGTCTCTCATCTCATCACCGCAGGCGGCTGAATATGAATATTTGAAAACGAGACGGAGGCCCGAGAAGGGACACTTTAGATGGCTGGGAGTGTGTAACATTTTCAAAAAGTACAGTAGCAGATTGTGCAATAAACACCTTGCACACTGTCAGAGGGGGGCGGCCCACACACAGAGACACGTCAGGGTGTTTGTTTGCTCAGATAATTGGCTCTGACAGAGTGAAGAGCAGTCTATTTGTGTGAGGTGTGATTTGGTGGGACACATTCCTTCCCCCCCTCCAAACCCCCCAGGTCTTGCCGGTCACCCTGACATGTAACTCAAACCTTCTTTCTTTGCTTTTTTTGTTATCCTCATACCCAACTCGTCCCTTTCTTCCTCTCCTTCTTTCCGTCATAAACGCTCACTCACACTCAAATGTCAACAAACAGTTACTGTCTTTGCTTTTCCACCCACATTCTTCCTCTTTATTTATTTGCCTCTTTCTACTCGCACACAACCACACGCACACATTCACACACGCGTTCAAACCCACTTCGGCTCCCGTATTCATTTGAATGAGGCCACACCGGCGATGCAGATAGATGACATAATGTGAACAGTGTATTCATGCTGTTTAGCATGTCATCGATGTTGCAGTGATATTGTTCTAGAGTTTTTAAATCCTGCTTTTCATACAGTCGTGCAGCGTGAAGGTGTTTGATAACCCTTTAAACACATTAAGCTGTTACTCCAACTAGACATCCCAGTTTATCTATAAATATACTGGTAAGTCAAACGTTGTACCAAGTTAGCCTTGTTCTTGGAATTGTAAACTGGAGCTTTAACCTGGAGCCAGTTAGCCTAGCTTAGCAGAAGAAAAGCTGTCTCTATCAAAAGTTAAAATAAATGTGCCTCCCAGCACCTATATTTAGTTTTGTTAATCCATACTGTCACGAACTGGGCCGCCACGGCCATGACAACAAAGGGGGATACACACAAGTAGTAGTTAACAGAAAGGGTTTTATTTAACTTAGGTAGCATGAACATAATTTAGGTAGAATAAACAGTGGCGTGTGGAGTCAGTAGTTTCAGTGGTGGAGGTGAGTGCATGCGTGGGAAGTGTGTACGATCTCGACTGTTGTTGGCCAATAAATAATTGTATCTCCAACAACGTGTCTGTTTTTAAACACCTTACAGCTTAAACAATATATGGTGTAATTACTAAGCTTTAGACGGTGTCAGGTGTATTTTTTGGTGTGGAGAGAACCAGGCTAGCTGTTCTCACCCGTTTACAGTCTTCATGCTAAGCTAGGCTAACTCTCTATCCCCCCCCCCCCCCTTAATGCAGACGTTGAAAGTGGAATCAATATTCTCATCTAACTCTGTGTCAAGATAAATGTAACACTAAATCTAAACTAATCCTGTCAGAATTAACCAAAATGACCTCATGTAGCAAACATCTCTCTCTCTCTGATCAAAGGCCGCCCGTCGGAGGGTCAGCAGTATTTTTACACTGTGAAGTGTTGTGTTGAAGTGGCCCCTGAGACCCAGAACAAGCCTTCTCGCCTCTTCCCTCTCTCTATCTTCGCCCTCTCGCTGTGTTTCCCTTTCATTCTGCCTCTTCCGCGTGCCCTCTCGCTTACCTTTTTTTTAAATTGTTTTGACTCCATCGCTCCTTCTCTTTGTTCTCAATTTCTTCGCCGTCACTCCAGTTTTATTCGTCTCTCTTTAGCAATCTGCGCGACCTAACCCCGAGTTGAACTGCTCGCGTTCTCTTTCCATCTGCTTTCCCCTTAACTTCTGTTTGATTTGGTTATGCTTGAACAGTATAAATCAGTTCATTTCAGTGGCACTTTGCTGTATTTTGTTCCTTCTCGAGTCTCATCTTTAGCCAATAGAGTTCAGCTGCACTTTACTTTGGCTCTTCTCAATTTGTTTCAGCCCAAGCCATCTCGCTGAATTCATGTTATCATCAAAGAAAGACATTGCCAAAACATTAAAGTATTAATCACTCTCCTCTATTTATCCTCCACGTTCTGTTACATGTAATGACTCCCTCTGGTCACAGTTCAGCTCTAGTAGCTGGGGGGGGGATGTTTGTTCTGTCATCCTGTCCAGCTTCCTGCCGGTCTGAAGAGAACTTTATTCCACCTAGTAATGTAGCCGTAGTGAGATCTCCACGTCACATAACTCACCCCCTAGTTTGTTTACCCGGAGCTAGAATAATAACTGCGTCCAAAGAAAGAGGCGCGACTGCAGTAGTTTCAGGGAGATTTATCGCCCCAGTTGATGGCTATCTGCTGTGGCCAGAACTTGAGGGCTGTAAAAATCAAGCGCTCCTGTGAATGATTTCCTCTCCTCCTTCCCTACTGGATAGTTATTTTCCCCTCTTTGATCGGCGTTCACCACTTGATTGTTGTGTTTTTTTAAAGTGGGATATATGTGTATTAATATTTTAGGGCCCGTCAGTCAATTAGTCGGCTAATTGGTCATCTGTAGTGATTTTTTAATGCTTTTTTTGTCTCTAGATTAAAAGTTTCAGAGTTGTGTGACTCTTCGTGGAGAAAACTCAGTTTTACAGATCTGTCGATTAAATCAACTAATCGATCAGTCGACAAATCATATGATTTGTTTGACGGACCAACAGTGTCCTTGGTCGAGGACAGCCCGAGGTCAGATGGGATTTGAATGGCGGGATGGGGTTAAGTCACGCAGCCTCATGTTGAAATCTGTGTCTGTGGTTAACTGTCCATTCAATGTTTTGTGAGGAAGGATTTGCACGAATGAGTGGATGTTTGGTGTGATGCTAAGTCGCTGTCTGGCTTTTTTTATGACGTGTGCACAGATGTGCATTCATGACCGGATATTCACAGTGACGTTACATCGCTGTCGAGTGGGTTTTTTTTACGGCGGGATCTTACGGATGCGTGATTTGAGGCCAAATTCGTGCTTCCTTTTAAGAGCGTACGACCCTGAGGCCAGAGGTGTGCTGGCCCATGTGAAATAAGGAATCCAGCATGCGTGTGTGTATGTGTGTGTTTGTGTGTGTTTGTGTGTCGCTTCCCGGTCATGTGAGTAAGTCTTTTGAGTAGGGGAGGGGAGGAAGTGATTCAAACATTTTTCTTAAACAAACAATTAGGTTTATTACAGCAAATTAGGTTGTATATGGCGAGAGGCACGCTGCCTTATGTTGTTACAGCTCAACATGGAATTCTTGGCTCTGCCTGTCACGATGACCTCAGCCTGTCTGACGCTCCTTACACTGCAAAATAATGTCCATCTAACAAGTTACCAATTACCTGCAGACCGGGATGATGCAATTTGTCCCTAATTCCATCGTTCTTGTTGAAAAAGTTTGTAGAAACAGAAGATCCGAATGTTGACTCAAGGACGTCTTGTCACAGCAGCCATGAACGTACTCGCGTGTAGAGGACGGAAGATTATTATTAACTTCAGAGAAATTGATTTCATGGTGTTTAGGCGAAGGTTACAGACCACTGCGGAATACTCGCGGGGTAGAAAATGTATTCGTGATCACATTAGTTGCTGCGGATGTCTGCATGCATAAACAGTTCAAAACATCAGGAGGAAACAACCACACAGTGCAGAAAGACAAACTAGCATGCATACAATATCTGTGTGATCAGAGAGAGTTTCTAAAAGAGCCAGAAAGCCCTCTGGAGAACCCTCCGTAGAACCCTCTGGAGAACCCTGTGGAGAACGCTCAGTGCTCCATCCTGACATCTTGAGAAACGTATATACTGTATCATTAACAAACAGTAATTAGTATATATGTATTTCCTTCTTCTTTAGAAGAGATACAAAAACAATGTGGATTTGATCTAGTTTAAAAGGAAAGCTGCCTTATCTACTACCGCTAGGAATAGAAGGATGGAGGTGGAAAAAAGGCTAGCTGTCCGGCTTAAGGAATACAAATAAACATTGATGTCTTTAGTATACAACATGGCTTTCATCGCTCTCAAGTCTCATGTAAGAATCTTTGATGGGTTCCACGATCTTTACCAATCTGCTCACTTTCTTGGTTTGAAGAACACAACACAGCTTGTAAAAATACAAACTGCTCTGTGAACCGTTAACCTCTGCTCGTAACTTCTTTGGTGCACTCCGTTCCTTTTGTTCCCATCTGGAGCCGACGGAGTGAGAAAGAGAGTTTTTTTGTGTGATAATGATCCATTTGTTTGTTTCACCCAGAGTAACTTACCATTACACATCCATATTCCACAGGCAGCCAACATCAGCACAACTCTCTCTCTCTCTCTACTCACAGTTTCAATTATCTCTCTCTCTCTCTCTCTCTCCCCTCGCAGTGCGTCCACGCTTCACGCAGCCGTCAAAGATGAGGAAGCGTGTCATCGCTCGCCCAGTGGGCAGCTCGGTGCGTCTGAAGTGTACAGCGAGCGGTAACCCTCGCCCCGACATCGTCTGGCTGAAGGACAGCCGGCCGCTGGTGGACGAGGACGCCGGAGCAGAGGGAGCAGGAGGAGAAGGAGAAGGGAAGAAGAAGAGGTGGACCCTGAGTCTGAAGAACCTGATGCCGAGGCACAGCGGGAAGTACACCTGCCATGTGTCCAACAGAGCAGGAGAGATCAACGCCACCTACAAAGTGGAAGTCATACGTGAGTTCCCGTGCACCTGGACACTCAAGTGTTTTGTTGGTCTTTGATAAAGATCGGTTGCAGCTCCTCCAGTTGAAGCGTCCTGTACATAATCAGAAAGATTTATTCTCCATCGCATAATCCATTCATCAATTCAACGTTTCAGCACAACATTTACGGGATGTTCCTGTACAAAAGTTTAATCTATGTAAAAATATGGCTGCATGTGCTGATTTCATGTCGCGACACATCAGAAAGCACATTTTTGGAGTTGTGGTGCAGATATATGATACACCAGCAGGAATGTGTCTCTCAAAAACAATAACACGCATTATGATGTACACAGTGTGTGCTTTATTGTTTGACTGAGATACCTGTCTGGCTAGATAGCAGGGTTTAAAATGGGTTTCCAATCTGACTCACAATACAGTGATTATGTAGAATGTCTATGATCATATGACCAAGGAAACCATAATCAACTTTTCAACTATATAAAATGATTTGCTGACAAAAAGTGATCAGTCATCAGTATCTGAATTGGGATTTGTTTAGTTGGAAAGGACCTGAGTTAAGAAGTAACATTTTTTTAAATCTACGGTCATTAAATAGTCTTCAAAGAGATTATGCATTTACAAATTGAATACCAGGGAGAATATGTGTAATGCTACAGATCAATTTAATCTAAGTCTTTTAGGTATCGTGCACCGCTGTGCTGCTCTAATGAGTTGCACCAAGTATAGAAGTTCTCAAGAGCTTTCCCTTCAGTGGCATTTATTGATCACCTCCAGGTTTGTCGGCAAACAGCGAGGAATGTTCAGCAGGTTTTCCAGTTCGCCAGCTGCACTTTCTGTCCAAAGAAGGCTCTCGTTTTTATGTTGAGAGCTGAATGTGTGTTGCAATGATTTGTGAGTGTTTTCTGATGTATTAGGTTGTGTTGGAAAAGCTATTTTGACGCTAGATGATTTAATGTTAAGCTGTTCGGTCCAGTTGAATTTGTGTGTCTGTGTGTTTGTGTGTGTGTGTGTGTGTGTGTGTGTGTTACTGAATGTGATAGCTCTGTTGAGAGCCTCAGACCAGCTCCTTTCTCTTTCCTCTCCACATCTGTTGTACATTAAAGTACAGCTGTAGTCGTTCCTCCGAGACACAAACAGAGAGGAAGTAAATCCAACCGCTGCTCGCGGATGTCAAATGTGACATTCTCTCTATCGGTAGAGATTCACTCGGCTGTCAGTCATACACAGCTGTTAAAAAAAGTTCAAACTAGTCGATCTTTCACAAGACATACAATCCATAAGTAGAGATACCGGGGTGCGGTAAATCAGGGACATACTGTAATTCCTAAATATGATCATTTATCTATTTGACATGGGTCTGCATGGGTTCAGCATTCCTCCGGAGCATTACCTGACCTCCCAGCTGACTTCTGGCCTTCTTGTTTGCCTGCATGGTTTCTTTGCATTTCATTGTAGGCAGCCAGCTTACCAGATGTCTTTAGGACATGATGTGACTGCAACATTCAGTAATTTAACATGCATAAAGCACCCTGAACTTTAAAACCTGTGCAGCACTGTCCGTAAAAACTACAAATGCGATGGACACAAAGAAAAGGAAGCCGGCACTGCAAAGTGTTCATAGAGTCTTCAGCAGATTTCTTAAGTAAAATCGTACACCTGCTCTTTTCACGGGTTACGTCCTCGTGAGATCGTATTAACAGATACTCAAAAGGAGACTATTGAATGTCTGTGGCAGGTGTGTTTATTCTGCTGTATAAACTGAGAAAGAAAGGGCAGGAGCTGAAGATAAGGCATCTGTTTGTGTATCTTGAGTGTAGAGGGAGGATGTGGAGCTGAATACAGCGGATACTGTTCCAATAGTGCTCGTGAGCCATATTATATTCTCACAGGGTTTCATTCAGTTCAAATAAATTGAATAAAAAGAGTACACAGTGTACAGCTGAATTCAAGAAAATACACAAAAATAATTATGTTCAAACTCCGTCAATTGAATTCAAATTTGATATTAAATATACTTTTATATTTACTGTCTTTCTTCAGAGCGTACCAACTCTAAACCGATTCTGACTGGCACTCACCCTGTCAACACCACGGTGGACTACGGAGGAACCACGTCTTTCCAGTGTAAAGTCCGCAGTGACGTCAAGCCGGTTATTCAGTGGCTAAAAAGAGTCGAACCTGGTGACGAGAACAAATTTAACTCCACCATAGAGGTACAAACACACGCACTGCTCCATGTTAACACGTTCTTCTGAGGCAAATTGACCGAACTGCTCAGTAAAATTGGACTTTGTGCGATTTTCTTTAAAAGGTCGGAGACCATCGCTTTGTGGTCCTGCCGACAGGGGAGGTGTGGTCTCGTCCTGACGGATCCTACCTCAACAAGCTGCTGATAACCAGAGCCAAGGAGGAGGATGCCGGCATGTACATCTGCCTGGGAGCCAATACGATGGGCTACAGCTTCAGGAGCGCCTACCTGACTGTGCTACCAGGTGAGAGGAAGAGAGAGAGAGAGAAGCTAGCATGCACACCTAGGGAGTTAGAGTAATTATATGTTATGATACTTGACTAGCAGGTTTAATTAGAACAACATTATAGTTTAGCTATTGTCAGTGCCGATACCATTCACATGAAAATATGACACTACCAATACTATCTTCTATTAGATACATTTCCTTAAGTCATCATAGTTGAGGTTGATCAACATATGCTCATACATCGATTCAAATGATATCTTACGAAAAGGTTATTCCTTATTTTGCAACACGTGTCTATTTCAGCTCTTTACATCATACGGTCTTTCCAAAATAAACTTTCATCTTCACAAGAAACAACTTACTTAAGCACAGAAGTTACGTGACAAATATATCAACGCTGACCCCCTTAACCAATCAGCTTCACAGGACATGCTTCACCCGTTCCGTCACAACATGAAACACACAACAGATCAGCCAGACTAAGAACTTTTTCTACCATTTAACCAGCTGGTGACATGCTTACAACAACCAGCTCTAACGTCTACAGACAGATAATTCTGTAATTTTCAGTTGTTATTTTCTTTGCAGATCTAAAGCCCCAAAACAACGCTGTCCCCACGGCAACATCCCCGAGCCTCCCCTGGCCCGTCATTATTGGGATACCTGCAGGTGTCGCCTTCATCTTAGGCACCGCCTTGCTCTGGTTCTGCCAATCGAAACGCACCTGCTCCTCCTCCTCTTCTTCGTCCTCCTCTGCTCTTCCCGCTGCCCAGCGTCTCCCTGCGGCCAACCGTGACCGAGCCGGCCCGACGCTGCCTCCTCAGCCGGCCAACGGGGATAAAGATTGTCTCTCATACGAGGACTACGTCGCCCATCAGCAGCTGCTCCTGTCTCAGGGAGGCGCTGCGTTGGCTCCCAAGGTCTATCCGAAGATCTACACGGATATACACACGCACACGCATTCGCACGTGGACGGGAAAGTGCACCAGCACCAGCACATTCACTACCAGTGTTAGCACGCTTCGTGCTTAACAGTTACATGAACATGTCCCTGTGCATGCAGACTCATTCACAACAGTCCCATACAAGCTACTGACAAACAAGGAAAGACCCACGCGGGACACCGCGCGGGTTCATATACAGAAACACGGGGTCACGCAACTCTTCCTCATCCTGCTGCAGCCACGTTATTGTGACAACACAGACTTATTCAGGACGCAAACAATGAAGAATGTAAAGAAAGAAGACAAAAGGATCTTATTTTAAGGCAAATCTGGAAGCCGATCCAGTGAAAATCTATGAGAGAAAAACCCCGACACATGTTTTATTCAAAAAGTTTTTTATATGAAAAAAATCTTTTCTGTAGATTTCGCTCAAATGCTTCTTTTAGTACTTTGGACACAACCACAACCTCCTCAGTATCAGTAGAAATAGCTAAAATAGCTAATTACTATAGCTACTCATGTATATAGTGGAATACGATTATACGGCATTTAGCGTGCTACTTCATCCTGTGTGATCTATTAAGAACAATATAGCATGTATGTAATATAATAGCTTAATTTCAGAGTATATCTCAGGCATCAGCCCATCTGAGCGATAAAAAACACAAATCAAGGCAAACTGCCACAGTATCCACACCCTCTGCAAGGATGAAGGCTGCTGGCTTTTTGCTTCATTCTGATAAATGTCCAGCTGCTATCTGGGTACCGTGTGATGTCAAACTGAGGTCAGACTGCATGAGACCCTTCTCAGTAGATTTGTTTGAGAAGCAGCTACAGTGCGGCTTCCACTCCAAACGAGGAGGTCCTCCAGCCTTAAAGTACAGTTTGTGCCCCTTTTTACTTCCTGGGGAAAAGGTGGCATTTCCTGTTTCACGTTGTCGCCTTATCAACTTTGTTTGATGCTCATACGTCATACGTACAACCTCTTGAGCGAACCGCGCAAAGGGATCATCAACAGTGCCTCGGCGTAAAGTGGTGCCTTCCTCAGAATTGTTTCCAGATCTCACGGATCACTGTCGGATCATTGGATATGTCACATATTCTTGTAAATCTCTCATGAGATTTAGAGGACATAAAAGAGAGGCATTTCATCTTGAACTCTTTGACTTTAAGTCCTCAAGTCTTCTTCCGAAAGCACTGCACAGCATGACCTGGGGCTCTGTTCTCCACACATGGTTTGTTACGAGGCAGAGGGACTCATCTTGTTTGTATCTGAAGAGTCACAGTTTGGGATAAAGGGCTGCCTTCTCAACCCCATCAGGGAAATAAAAGATGCATTGTAGATGCTGAAAAGGTCAAATGAGGGGATTCTGCTTTAAACTGACAGATATCGGTATCACAATCATATATAATCATATATATATATATATATAACTTTCTACAGAAAGTTATGTTAATTAATACAGCCGTACCAGCTGACTAGCTACAAGTACATCAACTCCTCTCAGTGTATAATGACAATTCATTCATTAGAGTGATTGATATGTACAACAAGCTGTGCGGGGTATTTAAATCCGTATGTTTTGATTCACTCATCGGCAGATTTCCTCCTAATTATATTGACAAACCTTAATGATGTTTTAAATAATGAGACGGATCTTCCATTTTCTCTCTCTGTGATTACAGTCTGGTCTCGTGTTCCTCTCGTTTCAAAGCCCACACATGTGCTTTCACTCCCATTGGTTGATTACAGGACCGTGGTCATGTGCAAAGTGCGTTCCATTAATGTTTCCTTTGCTCTCATGTAGTTGTGTAGCATCTTTTAGCATGGGGCAACTGCAACCTCAATCCTTCTTAGGAAATCTTTGGGTTTGGTAAAGCGCCCAGCGGGGCTCCTCCTGGCTTCATCCTAATCAGCCAGATTAAGTTAAAACACCTGTGTGGGCGTTCAGAGCCTTTGATTTGTGCTCCGCGAGGTCACCTGCAGCTGTTACGAGTAAAGCAATTAGTAGACTATATAAATTATCAGAGAGTAAGCTGCTCTCAAAGCCCACATAAGCGCAAGCTCAACCTAGCACAGCTAGTTGAGCTTCGCTAGGTGGTTTGAAGACCTGCAACCGAAAGGTTTGAGGGATCCATAAAATCCCTCAGATCATGATGAGAACAAGTTTTCAGCCTATTAAAAACGTGCGTTTCCAATCCGACATGTAAAGATTACTTCTAGAAATGCAATAAGTAAAGCATCAAATCGTCTGCGAAGCTGTTGAACTAGAGTTTGGGTTTTTCACAGTGCCATAGTGTGCTGGGTTTTTGGAGACGTACTGACTCCCACCTTCTCTTGTTACTTGGTTTGCTCGTGTATTTCAATAATCTGTTAGTCCGTCGTATCGCTGCATTTTTTACTTCTCCTGGCAGACGAATCAAACCAAATTGGAAACCGGCGCCAACGGAACCCTTTTTGGTTCAAAGCCAGTCGCTGACTTTTCTCTCAGGAGTCCATCTTGTTGTTCCTTTGTGTATGCATGCATCTGACCACTATATAGAAAGTTTGAAAAAAAAAAAAGGAAACGCTGACATCAGCTGTTTGACATTACAGCACTCTCTGAGAGGAACACTCACGCCATGTGACGTAACGTAATGGTTGAAACGTCGGGGCTGACTCCCTCCAGAGATGTATGAAACATGAAAAGATCACAAATAGAAATGGGGAAGAAACTGTTGGCTTGTCATGCCGTTGATTGCACAAGTAAGTGTTCCTCTCTGCAGACCTTCTGCGGGATGAAATAACACCAGTGAGAACTTTACAAGTGTGTGTTTTAACAAGCATGTGACAGGAAGTGATATATTGGAATCACCTGGTAACTTAAGTTGCACATGTGGTCGTTCTTAAGCATGGGTTGTTGCACATAAATGTTTAAACTCAAGTTAAAATGTACTTATGGCTACTTCATATATGCCCAAATACTATTCAAGCCTTTCCAAACTCTCTGTCCATGCATATTCTTAATCCTTTTAAAAACCTGTCACGTTCTTTGTATTATTTCACTTTTCTGATACACCTTTTGGGAAGGTGTAGCCTATAAAACATGCATCTTTCAGATAAGATGAGCCGCACATACCTGCACAAACACATATTCAACTAAATGAATGAACGTGCATCTCAACCCCCAACCAGACAGCCTGCGACCTTGTTCTTTCCCCCCAGTGTCCTCTCGTCTTTCCTGTATCACAATTCAAATGCAAATTAAAAGTGAGCTGCGGTATGTCAGAACACAAAGAATAACATGCGACGAAAAGGATTTCCTCGCCAGAAACAATATGAATATAGGTCTTGAAATATGGTTTTCATAGCTTTTCCTTGGACATCTAAATCTTGTCCTCCCATCTTGAAACATATGCTGTGGAAGACGCCCTGAACAGCCGGAGTGTGTCCTTTTTTTGTTTTTAATGTTTGCTTCTAATGTTGGAGGAGTGGAGCATTTTTTCCCGAACAGTTACACTTTCGGATCGGTTCCCTTTTTTCACTTGTTTCACTTGTTCAGTTTTATTGTGTCGAAGCTAACCGACTGCCAGTAGAGAGACTGTATATTACCACTAGCATGTTCATGGAATGACATTAGTGTTGGAATATAGTACGTGTTAGATCATTTTGAGAGACTGTTTTGGTCCAAACAGTAGCTCGAGCCACACATTGGCCCTCTAAACATTACAAATGCTAAATTGTCTCAAGATTTAAAAAAAAAAGAAAAGTGTGTTTCTAATTTATTTTATTTTCAACATGTTTTGTTTTCATATAATTGGGCATTATACTGCACGAGTGGATTTTGTGTAATGAGCTATGTAGCAAATGCCACGTTCATGTCATTGTAAGATACTGTATTTATACGTACTGACGGAATATACGAAACTTTATCGATAATCTTTGTATCGACAATCTTGTACAGTCTATTGTCATTTAGGTTAACGTTTTGTTTTTCCCATTGTAATCATTTTATTGGTGCCATTAAAAAAAGGTAAATCTACATGTTGTAGTTTTTGTTCTTAATCACTGACTTTAACAGTATTTCCAAGACAATATATTTACTTCTTGAGTATCTTATCGATCAATTTTCTGCCTCATCGCAGAAAGCTATTACGGTCCAGTGCGATACCTCTCGGTGCCGGGGCACGGTCTCTAAGTGCATGTCCTCTAAAGAGTTGCAGCCCTTCGATTGTGAGAACTCCAGCCGGCGTTTCATCTGTCGACATGTCCGTCTGGAGAGACGAGAGCTGGAGGAGCGGTGTGTGCAGATGGAGGGTGTGGCGGCCGGCATCTCTCTCTCTCTCTCTCTCTCTCTCTCTCTCTCTCTCTCTCTCTCTCTCTCTCTCTGACTCATTAAAGGAAAGAAGGCGGTGAAAGAAACCCCGTGTTGAAAGGATGGGGCACTGCAAAAGGGTGGAGGTAGCAACAGGGACGATAACAGAATAAGACGACAAACGGTACTCTGCAGATTCTTCAGGTTTTTTTAGCAACATGTTACGTCTTTCCAGCCCTTGGAGTTGAGGAAGTTGTAGGTGGTGCTTGAGTTGGTCTGTTGAGCATTTGTGACTGTCAGCGCAGACATTCATCATCCAAGACATCTTTACTTTTTGACTTGGCTCTGACCTCCAACAAGCATGTTAAAGCAGTTTGAATGACTTTTTTTGGGCCACTTGGGGGCATCATTTTGGAGAAACATCAAAAGAAATCCTCCTGTTGAATTGACGTCCTTATTTTGTAACTGATTGTTCTCCAACTGTCTTCGTCCTCCTGAAACAATACCGCAACAAATGTTGTGGATGACTAATTTTCCACTCCTGCCACCTAAAAACAGGCAAAACAAATCGTCTGATTGTTCTGTTAACTACTCAGAAATGGAGTTAACAGTGATCAGGAAACAGAATTTGCTCCACTGAGGGCAATCAACACAAAAGTTGAAGTTTTTTTTTTTAAAGCGAAACGTTTCGGGGCTTTTGAGCAAACATTTTGGGGCTGGAGCATCTGGAAACGGGGTTAACCCATTGAGTTGCAGGAAATATGACCAAAACAATGCACAGAAAGATGCTAAAACACTGGATTCAGTAAATGACGGGTAGCTGCAGGCATTTATTTTCATGGCAATGCCGTTCGTACTTTGCTAGATTCCACAGCTTCATTTCAAGATGTTGAAAACGAGTTTTTCCAGAGCGAAGTTAAACATATTTCAGATTTCTTTGCCTCGTTTCTCCACATTTCATTTAAATTGAATCAGACATCACAGACAATGGGCCTAACCCTCCCCCTCCCTCCTCCTCCTCATGCATTGGCTGCTTTGACCAACATAGGATCATTAATATGGAACCACTGTTTAAAGTTGAAGATTGAAAAAGAGGTTTATGAGCCTGGGGAGAGGAAAACAAAGCTTGAGAAGCACTAAAGAAATAAAGACGAGCAAAATCCTTCACAGGAATTTGTGGTTTTGATGTTGCAAAGTCAACAGTTACTCGTGACTACATGATCTAACCCAGGGATTTACAAATCCTGGATTTCCATACATCTGGTAAGCTTCACTGGTGATAAACAAATAGCATAGTGCATGTAGGATTTAAAGCTATTACAGACATACTACATTTGTGTTTGTGTGAGTTACAACTGGCCTGAAAAAACACTTTCCCAGTTAGTTTTCATCCTTGACATTCAACTCTCATTCTTTTCTTATCGTAGAGATTATAGCCTCTGCCTCTCCTGCTTTTTTTTTCCGGCTCCCCCTGTGAATTTGATTGACTTGAAGAGTCGGGGTGGGGGGGTGGGGGGAGGGAGGACAGACGGAGGAGGAAAAGATGAAGAGAAGCAGCGAAGGAGGAGGATGACACAGAGCCGAGCCGCTGACAGATGTGTTGAGAAAACGGAGAGGAGATCGTGTGTGAAGAGTGTGTAAGTGTCGAATGAAACGGGGAAAGAGATGTGCAGAAACAGGAAGGGAGGAGAGAACGTCACAGATTCACCTTCTTCATGTGTCATTTGGCTCTTTTTAAAATTAAGACGTTCTTGTAATTGTTCTTTCATTTTTCATTTCGTGGGATTAAAAAAAAAACTATCTGACATTGCAGTAAAAAAATCTTTCGTTGAGATCAAGTTTTCCCTAGAGGTCAGGCCTAGAGGTCAACATACAGTAGGAATGTCAACACAAATGAAACATCAGGCTGTGTGTCCTGTTACACAAACAGCGGTTCTCCTCTTAACACATGAAGTCTCAAGTGACCTTCCAAATACATTAGAAACGATAACAAGATACAATGTGGACCAACGCACAATGTAACAGTGTTTTTATTTGATTATAAAGTGTGTTCTTCCCTTCGCAAAACGAGCTGTTTGCAGAGAACCGTT